>NW_013525069.1:43364-80875 GCF_000836215.1 Papilio polytes | reverse complement strand
AGAAGTGGTTGCCGGGGCCCGCGTAGTGGTGGCCCTTGTACGCCGCGAACAGCCCCGGGTTGATGCCGATCTGACCATCACACGAACGACACGTTAATGATGGGAGGCTCTTAAGGCTACAAAGTTCTTTGGTGACGGAAGATCAGAATAAGTTGTGTAGTGATCAACAACCAGCGGTTTCTACGCGTGATATTGTCGCTGGGACCTAACTGAATCATTTTAATCGTTTGGCATATTGTCTTAGTCTTTCGCTACTTTGAGGTGCGCATACACAGACTGCGGTGAAAAAAGAAGACAAAAACCATACAGTACATTTAATAAGTTTTACAGTACACTACAAATAAATTGATTTCTGAGACTATAAAAAATGCACTCGCATCGCTGGATTTGAATGAAATGAAAGATGGAAGTAAGAGTGTGAAAGGTATAAAAAATAAAAAGAAGCATTTCTACAAACAGAACAAAGATCTATGAATACTTTTAAAGATGTTATTTCTCTAGCGATGGCATACCGTGCACTACGACAGCTCTAGCTACAAGTAGGTAAGTATGCGTGTCGATCATACTCACAATGATGATGTCGAGGTTCTCCGCGAGGTGGTCGGGCAGCGTGCGGCGCGCCACCTCCTCCTCGCTCATGCCGTTGAAGCGGTCGTGCTTCTTGCGCTCCTTCACCGGCCGCACCAGCCCCTCCGGACCCTCCGCGCCCTCTGCCTTTATCTCCATACTGCAACAACGCCGCATACACTGTTATACACCTCTCGCTTACAGCTGTACAGACTAACTAGACTATATACTAACAGCGGATACACGTTGCTAACATAAATATCAACTGGTGGAGTCCCGCAATGCTAAGCAGTTCATTGCTGTGAAGCCTGCTATCTTTTCCACTAACCGAGGTCATGATGAGATGTGTGCCGCGTGGAGGAGAATGTTCAGAATAATTGTAAGCTCGAAGTTGTTTTAAATCTACATCCGCTTAGAATCCGCATATTTTCCATACTGTAGGAGCCGTCGTCCGTGATATTTTGTAGCGCCAGTGGCTACCTTCAGTTGTTGCTTTTTCCGTACCGGTACAATTGTATTCAGCGCAGTTGTTAGACGAAGTAAAAAAGAGCATCGGACGCGGAACTCGGCCCGCCACTCCGCGTCGCTCGTGTCGCCCAATTCACAGTTTGAACGCTATACCTTTTTGTTGCGCTCTTGTTAGAATTGCACTCGTTTTTTATAAACCACCGTAAAATATTGGTACGGAACACATTAGACACTGACCCTAATATGGCCTATTCATAATAGTGCCTTTGTTTAAATCCCTATAACAGTACTATGCCATAATTTGAGTGGTGTTAAATTCCAATTTGAGGACTTTAGCTTTTCCTAATTGCCAATTGCGACATCGCCTATTGGAGAGTGCACATTTTGTCTCGTGTCCGTATGTCCGCACAGCTAACGAGAGACAGCGTCTTGTCTCAAGATGAACAAACACGGTACAGCACTTTGTTCTCTAATACTTCGCATTTTCAATTGTTACAGCTTGTAAACAATTAAGCTTTCCATGTCATGATCGCTATTACAATGCAGAATAATACTGTTTTTTAATTTAATTAGTACGTCAGTAGTACCTACAATTAAATGTCTAAAAGTCCATTAGAAATAAATAACGGTATGATGTACACAAACTAAATATAACCTTTTACAAGTTTCAGTTTTGCCGTCAGCGATGTAAGTGTTATAATTTATTGAAGCTTTTAGGAGTTGCATAGACAACTGCAACGCAGCGTGACCTAGTTAGAAGGCGCCCGACCTGAGGAAGTTAGGTCAACACCCGCTGGTCTACAGAAAGGGTCGGGCGCTGCACGGCGCGGGGGGACACGAATTTCAGAATACGCAGTGAAATTTTGAACATCGTCTGCCGAGCCGAGGGAGCGACGTGCTCCGATGCACGTAAAAAGAAACGTACAGCGCACTAACGAGGGCCTGTGTGCCGACTCTTCTCTACTGACAATTGACAAACCTAGTAGAATATTTTAAAATACACACATTGAAGCAGAAAACAATCTACGCGATGTAGATCAGTAGGGTAGAGTATAGTTTGCTAAACAATGACATCATGATATGGAAGTGTAGCATCGAGCATTGGGTGGGTTCCAGTGTGCCAGTAATGTGTGTCTGTTAAAACAGTGTTATAAGACTTTCTTCGGACCTCCACCGCTGTCCTTTAACACTCCCAGCGGCCTGGTGTATCAGCGGAACAGCAATTACCTAGCAGCAAAAGTTATTGCAAACTAGAGTCTACCATAGTATACGAAGTACTAAATGTAATTTATACATATGATAAACTGTATGCGTGGCGTTACATCGGACCGGTCATTGTATACCGCGAGTCTCAGCAGAGACTAAATGCAAAGATATGGAATTTGCTGTCACCGGGAGTTTTCACGTTTCTTTGGCCGTCGACCTCGTGTTCTAAAACAAGCAGCGGACGCGGACACGACCTGAAGCTCGGCAGAAATAGAGCGCGACTCCAAAGTGTATCTGCTACCAGGAAATTGTGCTGTTGCACAACACGGGGACATGCAATTTACTTCGACACCTGCCAAATATCTATGTGCTCAAATGTTTTAATGTGTCTACGTTACAGCATCTAGGTTAAGATGGGCTGTTTATTGTTAAACGAATTGTATAGTCACTTCTATGCTTTCTGAACCCAATGTTAAACTGCACTAAACCCATTCTAGAAGATTGAAACAATGAGCGAGGTTTTAACGCAAGACAATCGCATAAGTTGAGAAGCGACCGTTAACTACGACATATTTTTCATGTTCTCTTAGCGCAGGTTCGTGTTCTATTCATGCCGCTGCCGCTTCCCGCCTCGCGCTGGGAACATGATTTATGCTGTGAGCGGCGAGCGGCAAGCGGCAGCGGCGGGCGGGCGGCAGCTAATTCCGACCACATACTGTATACTACACGCTTTCCTAATCCCCCTATGGTTAAATATAGGTGACAGGAATGAATATTGTGTTTCTTTAGTCTATACAAATATCGGAGCGAAAGTTGATCGTGCCATATTCCTTAATCTCACAACATCTACTCAATAGACCTAGTTTATTAACTGCTGGCGCCGTCGACATTAAAAACTATTCGCATTTCTGTGAAAATAATTCACAAATTGCTTACACGATCTGCAATGTTTGTAAACGAGAGCCGAATATCAAGGCACCAGCGCACATTAGCTTTCAACGGAACATCGTTTCGAAACAAATAAAAATATTGATGCGCGCGAAAAGCATTTGCGAGTTTCCCAGAGAGACCGGCTAATGCTCGATGTCGGTATAAATAGTTGGTATCGAAGCAATTAGCGGCGGCACCGGGAGTCCCGATGTTGCCGCTGCGGTGTCCCCCTGCCCCCCGACCCCTGCCCGCCGCTCCACCTTGATCTGATTTTGGCGGGCCACGCGCTTCCGGCACAGAAATACCCGCGTAAACAACTGCGCGCCATTGTCCGGCGCTGCTCCGTCCGTCGCCGCCGCCCACGTGCTCTGCTGCGCTGTGCTGGCGCGGACGAACGACAGTATAGCAGAGGTGGCTACGTCGTAGAAAACTGCAATTTCGAATTACCATTATATGCGTCGTATGCAGAGGAAATAGCGCGTTGCATGTGCTGGTCGTCAATTCGAGATGGGCTCAGATCTTGTATATACCCGCCTTCTCTTCACGTCAGATTATCGGCGCCCTGCCTCTATCCAGATAACATTGCGTAACCGAATGGAGACATGTCGTGTCGATTACGAAGCTGCAACGTACATCGTATCTCCGCTGCGGCGTGCCTTATCGGATCTGTGCGCATCACGCAATGTACGCGTACCTAATCAACTGCACACGACCACGAACGCTTTAAAGGCTTATTTTGTGCAACTATATTATAATATAATTACGGCAACAATGTAATGTTGTCAGGATGTTTCGGCAAAGGACACCCTCGGCAAGCAGCAACATACTCTTGTGTACTGAGTTACAATATTGCACTGCAAGGTCCGGTCTAATCTCCGGGCTGCATTTAATATCTATTAATGAGAACTCTACTATTTCAATTCAACTAGAATCTGAATAAAATTCATTACTGCAATATAAAAGAAATTGCAATGAGGTATCATTTAAAAAGATACGTTAGAGCCAAACGAATAAAATGCTAAGTGTTCACCTCGTCGTTCCCATGATCACGCATTGTCCAGCAAATATCTATGTATATCTGTAAACTGCAATATTATAAAAAGTAGATCTCTATAATGAACTGCTAAGCAAGATAAAGCGCTAAAAGATGATTATTTGTATGTGTACATGTAGATACAATATTGTACGGAAACAATAAATCCGCGTAAAGTGTGTGTGACACATATTGAGCGGGTGTGAGGCTGGGCGATGGCGGCGGTGGTGGCGAGCGCACAATAGCGCGCTTTATCCCAGGCACAGGCAAACAATGCGTTCCCCAGGCCGGCAGCCGAGCCTCAACCAACGTCCACCTTGAAAAAAACTATCACAGCACACCGTCCCCACGCTTTGTGTCGCTACAAATTGTTCCCAAATACAACAGCGTCCCTAGCGCCATGTGGCAAGCGCTACTGGACATACCTCGGTTTATACTTTTTTGATGTACAGTCGCGGTAATCCGCGGTGTCCCGCTTCAGGAGAAATTTCTTTACTTATTGAAACGAGACAAACTTCGCATCTTCCTACAAATAACTAATTAAAAAGCAGTCAGTTGCGCAAACGAAGGGATAATAAAAAGAAATTAGCCGTGTATTATTAACCCACTTTTTTTCACACAGCCTAAGTAATTCTCAGCTAATCACAGGTCGCTTAATGTCAGTTTTGACATGCTAACTGCACACCTACTACCACATCCAAAATTCTAAAGAATTCTTTGTTATAATATAATCAACAATTTTCCGAATGTTGTTAATTTCAGTGCTCCGAGTAGGCTTCATAACATTAACTACGTAATCCCGCTTTGCGTCGGCAAAGCTTTTAGCAGAAATTTTCAGGCAAACGTTAAGGTGAGCCATAAATTTGGAAGCGGGTGCTATCTCTTAGAATGGGTTGTCTCATCCGCCGCGCTGGGGACCAAACGTGAACACGCCGACTGGAGGTCACTGAGGTCCTTCGTTACATAACTAAATATAAATAATGCCTTGTCCAATAATACAAAGAACATTTTCAGTTTTAATTCAAAACCATTTTTTCCAACAACCAACAACCATTTTCAAAAACATTAACGCTAACGTAGCTTGAAGGAAGATGTGTCGCGTGGCCTACGAGTTGCGTTAGACGTGGTAAATAATGTTCAGTCGGGCTGTCGCTGGGCCGGCAGGGGTGCACCACGCGAAGCCGCACTAATCTCGGCACGGGGTCAACGAACTTGCTGCTTCTTAATTTCCCGAAAACGCGTCCGAGAGTTGCGGCAAAAACTTCAACAGCAACGAGAAATTATTCTCACGTATTTTGTACTAACTCAGTACCTACTAAAGTTAAGTTTGGCTTCAGGAAAGATATACATTAAAGATGCAGTATATGGATGTTTTGTTGAAGTACGTACTTTAACGACGAAGTGCGGGTGAATGCGATTTCTACATCGACCGAGAGTGCACACATCGACTGCGAATAGCTAGCCTATTGAACTGCGAAAGCCGTCCCGACCGAGCCAGCGTCGCTAGCACTACACAGCGGAGGAAATTTGTAATATAATTAATATAGTATTTAACTTTATTTTCCGCAGCAGTACCCAATTCTAAAAAAGGTTTGACGTTGCCACAGACGTCGCGATAGCAGATATCTTTTCCTGCTTGGCGACACCTATATATTGACTTATTATCGACTAGCCGCAGAACGCGACTCCACTTTAAGTGGACAATCTATATTGTACCTAAAATATTTGAATCAAATAGAAATAAATTAACTTTGTGCCTTAATATTGCTAAATTTGTCAGACCTTTAGTGTTTGAGGCCTCGTTGTCGTAATTAATTACTCAAACAAAATAGTGAATACCATGATGAAGGACTCACCCGTTCTCGTCTTTGATTTTCTTCTTGCGTCCCCGCTTTTTGGGCTGCCCCAGCATGAGTTGGTGCGCGTGCTGCAGCTGGTGGGGGTGCGTGTGCGCGTGCGCGTGCGCGTGCGGGTGCAGGTGCGCCAGCTCGTGCGCCAGGTGCGGCGGCGGCTGGCCCAGCATCGCGCACATCGCCTCGTCCTCCACGAACGAGTAGGGGTCGTCGCACTCGCGCTTCACGGCGTCGTACGCGTCCTCGTCGCGTTTGTGGGGCGTGTGGGGCGTGTGCGGTGTGTGCGGCGCGAAGTGCATGCCGCCGTGCCCGTGCTGCTGGCTCATATCGTAGGGCGCGTCCGGCTCGCGCTTGTAGTACGGTTCGGGATACTTAGGGAAGGGGAAGTGCTGGTAGGGCTCGGGGTCCGGCTGCGGCGGGGCGTCGTAGCGGAAGCCGGCGGGCGCGGGGGGCTCGGGGAAGCGCGCCAGCAGCGGCTCGTAGGCGGGCGCGGCGGCGGGCGAGCGCGGCGCCGCCGGGGAGCCCTCCGCACTGGAGGCCTTGCGCCGCGCCGCCTCGCCGCTGTTGCTCGTCTCGTAGCCGTCGTCCTGGCTCTCCGGAGGCTTCGGCTTCTCATCGCCCTCCTCCCTGGAACACACAAAACATGACGCAATGTAACTTATAAAGCGATACATTAAAATGCAAAAGAAGAATTTGCAAAAGGTGAAACCTTAATGCTAAAAGAAATAGACGGTTTTGTATATTTTGTATTTATTAATTTTCACACAATTCAATTTTCTTTATACTAGAAATAATATCTTACAGATTAAGAAGAAAACTATTATTAAATCATTGATAGCATGGTCAGTGGGAATTTAGGGCAACATTGTATGTGTACATGTGATTGTGTCGGAGCGGGCGGAGTGCGGGACGCGGGCCATGCTCCGCCGCCCGCCTGCCTGCCTGCCCGCTGCGAACGACGCACCGAATCGGAAGCGGAAATTACTCAAAGGAACGGCGCACTGACTCCCTCTCGCCGCTATTTCTACGGTAGCGACAAAGGCAAGAGTTGCCGAGGCGGGCGGGAGTAACTAAAATTATAATCGTATTCATTTTCTTCATAGGTGAAGGACCGCGTGCAGCACCGTCGTCCCGAGCAGTAGCAGCTGTTTGTACGAGACAGCATCTGCTTGTGTATTCATATAACAGTAGAAGTTGATGCATTAATGCACAAACAAATTTTTTGCCTATCACGACTCACGATCTTTCCAACTTCGGCATAAATATGTGATACTATGTTGAATGTCTACCATTGAGATCGGGAGCCATTTTCTATGTTAATCTGTCCGTGATTGCGTCATGCCTGTCGATTGCGATACTTAATTAATCTGTCAGAATTGCCCACCAGAGATGGTCGACAAGCGGCACGTAAACATGGCCGTACTCGCGTGACATTGCGCGTGATATCATCGCTGTACATTTAATTGCCTCGTAAAAATTAGAGACCGCATTTTTTGCCCTTATCACGTTCGACGAGGTCGGGGTCGGGCGGCGCGCGGGCCGGGCGGGGGCGTTAAACCCGACAGCCCGCACTGACGCTACGGGGTGAACATACAACATTTATCATGACGATTTTGCAGCCATGACTCCGGAGCATAAAATATCCAAAAACTCTGTACTTCAGCTGAAAACATCACACAATAATAACATCCAGTTTAAATAATTTAAAACTAATAAATAAGCTACTCCAGTCAAATTAAACTACGACGACTACAGTGCACTTCAGCTAAGCATTTAATTAGTGTAATTTATTTTACATTCAGTGAATTATTTGGGTATTAAACGTATCTTTGTAGAGTAGGTAATAAGAGGATTTAAGGATAGGTTCAGGATAGATGTGCGGCCGGGGTCTGTCCTGGCTGCCACAATCGCGTTTTAAACTCACGTTGAAAATTGCATCGCAATCTCTTTTAGGGTTTTGCTTTTAAGAGCAATTAAAATTCGCAATAAACACGGTGTTTATTACTAATTGAAATTACTATTACAATACAGTTCTAGCGCATTTGTTTCACTTCTCCAAATGTCTTTTTTTTATTTCTCGTTAAGAGTATAAACATAAAAAGATAAAGACAGCGATGGCCGGTGGTGCGTTGTCGCGGTGGTTCTCGTATTTTCCGCGCGGTTAGCGACCGTTCAACTGAGCACGCCTGCCGCCGCCTGCGCCAGGGCGCGGGGCAGCCGCGGGGCGTGCGGCGGGGAGCGCTGTCCGCTCACTGCTGCACAGTTTTCGCAAACGTTATTGCCGCACCGTCACGTTTTAACACCGACAGGAGAAAGCTTCTACTTATACTGTTATCTTAAAGTATAAATAATGAAAAAAGATTAATTTAAATAAGTGGCGATTCAAGCGTCAGTTATAGGCCGACATCCATGCAAAATTATACTATGGAATTGTAGGTCTGAAGTTGAATCGCATCGTACTGAGCCGCCTTCTCTACCGTGCCATCAAAGAATGTTCAAATTCTAAGGCCAGTCCAGGTCGGTGGTGGAGTCGTGGGTCGTGGCATTTATGATCAGTGGTGGTGGTAAATATCGGACTATCACAGGGTACCGTGGCCGTCGCGTCAGGGAGGGTACAGGTGAGATTAGTCACCTGTCGCCGGAAACAGGTTTAGCTAGAGGTCGTCAGCGGCGCGGCACGGCACGGCGGTGCGTGGCGTGCGAGCCGCGTGCGTGTGCATGCGTGTGCGGCGTGCGGCGTGCGGTGTGCGGCGGCGGCAGTTATCGCTACATCTGAAGGCCGCGGGACGTAGGAAGGAGCGTCGCCTGACGCAACACACGCTATAAATAACACTAGCGTAAGCCTTTGCAAATATACTGCGAATTTTGCCGTTGGAACGTCTTCAACGGTTCCTTCCGTCCCGTGTTTGTGTAAATAAGAGTGGATAAAATCAGAAGACATGTAATTCTTAATATGTTAAAAAAACACCCAGGTTTTTGTTTCTTTCGTATATGTATTAAAAGATTCGGTTTCGTGTTGTTCTCCGACTCAAGACATTTCTGTTCCAGTGGCCGATCATCTGGCTGGTATAGCTATTGCATATTTGATGAGACGCGACGTGAGATGACTAGAGGACGGACAATATAACAAATACACTCAAAGAAGTCATCTCACGAATGTGTCGAATGTATCTCCATCCAACATCCTTCCCTTACGTGGATTCGCGATTTCGCTTTACGATACACTTCAAATATTAAGTATAAACAAATATAACATATCAATTCGTAAAATAAAATAATAAAATTTAAAATGTTGTAGTTACAAGTGCAATGCGCACCGCATGAATTATAAACCGCAAATAAATGTAGTGTTGTGTTTTAGCATCGCGCGCTCATCACCGATGATCTCTTCGGTGCATCCATCCATTGACAGTGGGGACCCCCCCCCCCTACCTCCCCTTGCGGGTGCCGGGGGTGTGTAGTGCTGCCTAATTAAGCCCCCGGCGTGCAATTAAGGAGGTGGGGCGGGGTGCGGGGCGACGGGCGACGCGGGGCGTTACGTCCGCGGCGGTGCGTGATACGGCCTCCGCTGCGAGCTGAGCGGACTAAATGCATCGCTCATTTGGGTTAATGGTTCGTGAACACAATGCACATAGCACACAGCGTGTGTGTCAACTCGACATGTCTGTGTAAAGCGGTCCCCGACTGGGGACGTCCTAATCAGTATCCCACAGATGTGTCTATAAAGTTACATAAGCATGACAACATTTTATACTTTATTTATTAAAAAAAATATATATACATCATATAACGGGAAACGAGCTGGCAGTCTTCTAAATTCGGCGAATAGCAAAGCAATTGCTGCTTATAGCATTTAGCAAAGACAGATGCGTAGATCAACGGAGGGAACACACTAAAGTTGGATATTTTTCCTTCCTTTACCCCCCCCCTGCTGTCGTTTCCTGACCAATCCTTCGCTTATTATCCAAGGTGGGAAGAAAAAAAACTAGAATTGGGCCTTCGTCTAAACCCAAACGAAACGCGGTATGTCTTCCATTTGCCGCATGTCCTCTGTATGGTCGTGGTAGTGTAGTGGTGGTGTAGTGGACGAGCCGGCACTTTCGTACAACGAATGTTATTGTTGCATGTGTCTATTACTGATGTACAATTCTCACAATTCGGTGTTTCAACTTGATAACTTACTATTTCTATATTGTTGTGCCATTTACAATTTAGACTTTTAATGTTTCTTTGTGAATTCCCTGTTTAGTTGATTTACAAGTAAAAATTTAACCTTGCATTATTTCACGAAAGTCAGAGGTGATGACCGTGTATCAAGCGGCGGCGGGCGCGGCGTTAGGAAGCATTAACGTGGCCGCACAGAGTTTGCTAACGATAGCATCACCGCTCGGTCTGTATCCACACTGGTAGTCCCTGCATCACTTGCTATCAATTTTCTACATCAGATAATGCGATAAAAACAGACGAAGAAGAATAGAAGTATGTATTTGGCTTTGAAAGAAAATATACCTAATAAATTTGTCTATGGTGAATTTGAAGGTAGGTGAGCTGGCGTGGGCAGCGGGCACGTAGATACACCCCGCACGCACCGGGCCGACGGGGCACGTACACCGCACACGTACTTTGTACGTGGCCCGTCGGGACTGCCTCGCTCCGCCCCTATCCCGCGACTCTTAAACCCGGCTTCTACTGTTACGTCTTAGTTTTTTATGTAACAAGGGAAAAAATTTACTAATCGTAGCTAATGAATATTTTAATTTATTTCTATTATTCGATACATACTTACTGTGATAAATTAGCTATCGGTAATGCTGAGTGAGAGTAGCTTCTAAAATATTATAAATATATCGACTGCAGGGGAACTATTATTGCAAGTTATAGACAGCGATGACGAAGTTCTATGTATCAACGTGCCAGTTTTTAAAAGAATTTCTTTAAGTCAAGTACATTCGGTACTGCAAAGTTTGTTATCCATCCCTGTTCTAAGACATGGTGACACGGTACCGCCTTTGCCGGCAGATGTCGCCCAGCGGCAGGCGGAGACCTCTGCAACGCGCCAGAGAGGTACAAACTAGTTAGCCGCGCCCGCGCTGGCGCAACGCTCGCGTAATTAGCATTCGACATTAATTTGTCTGCGAGTTTTTGTGATGGTCGGTAGCGTTTTTGCCTCCGCCAAATTATACTGAATTTCCATATGTATGTTCCTGGTAAAGGTTTTTTTTTAAGAAAAACAATAAAGACGGCTTACACGTGGCTGCATTGTTAATGAGTTAATGAGATAAAATTATTTTGCAGCGTATACGTGAAAATCGCACGACGATACAGTGTGCTCAGATTATTAAGAGAACGATGTCTGTATTACAAAAAATCTTGAAAAGGCCAAATTACAGATTATAATAATCGTGGGAGTTTCCAATAAAAAATACCACTTATTCGTTTAATTGAAAATCACCACGATATAAAAATGTCAGAGCAGCCGAAGACTGACCTACATAAATATTACCTGGTGTGAATTTGAATCGTAAATTAAAACCAATAATTACCACACAATACATACGACACAGTCAAGACGTCGCTAACAACGATCTAAAATGTATTGAACGCGACATCAATCAAAACATAAATCAACAGGCGGCGACTGCCGGCTACTTGCGAGTACACACGCAGCGCACTAACACATTAAAGTCAAAAGCGCGGCGAATGTAGAGTTAATACTGCGCGATGCAGCGCTATATCGTACTACTAGCTATTGCTCGCGACTTCGTCCGCGTGAAATTAAGAAATAATAAATAAATATAGCCTATATTACTCAAAGACCTATCTAACGGTGAAAGAATTTTAAAAATCAGTCTAATAGTTTTTATGTGAATCGAATACATACAAATATTTCCTGTTCATAATATGAGTATAGATATACGCACTGTTTCCAAGTGTACGATAAACAGCCGATAAGGTTTTAAAACAAGAAAATGTAAAACCGGTAACACAATGAATGAAATAATACACATTACGTATGTTACAATGTACAAGATATAGATAGAAGTTATCATTAACATGTACAAACGTCAATATTTATTTATTGCAACGTGCACAGCCCTAGCGGCAGCTGATCGGCGGTATCGGGCCCGCGCGGGCCGCTTTATGCCGCAATAAACGTAAATGGCGCGCCCGCCGCGGCCGCTTCATTCATAAAAGTGAGTTGAATTATTACACAGACAGACAGACAGCGCGGCCGATAGTAAACAAAGCGATACAATGTTACACTTAGCACCTCGCCTCGCGGACCACCGCCGGTGCAATCGCTGCACTCATCCAATGTTGCAGTGCAGAGTAGTGTCGGTCAGTGCCAAATGCCGAGTCGGTACACATCGAGTTAGCCTAGGGATGTGTACTTTTTTAATTAAATTAAAAGCCGATGAAATAATTATTAATATTAATAACTAGCTGTTTTCTTGCGGCTTCATACGCATGGAATTATAAAAACGTTATTTAATTGTTTACATTTGTCAAATTCTCAATTGCAATCCCACATTAAGTTTTTTTTCCAATTTATTTAACTCCTAAGTGTAATAGCGTAAAAATATATAGTCTAAAGCGTGTCGATAGTGTAGGGTTTTTTATAAAAGTAAGAATTATTCATTAATATGCTGTGGTTGCTGACATCCTACGCCACAAAATAGTGTGTGTTTACGCTTTATTATATTAGTATAGGTTACATGTATTTTCTATGATTGCTTAAATTTTGGAAGCATGGCTTAAAGGTATAAATGAAAAAAATTTTTCTTTATAATTTTGCCATGACAATTAGAAAACGTGATATTAATGTAAACAATGAACGGTAAAATAAGTAAGTTTAATTACCAAATTGTCGTTAATCAGCAAGGGTTCGTTACGGTTAGTGTAGTACTTTCTCTACAAGTTTGTAATTAAGTGGCTAGAGCTCTTAAATATTGTCAAAATGTCACTGTTCTGTCAAATTCGTGACACGCAACGTGACGTATAGGAAGTATTTGCCACTTCCATAAGGTTTTCCCTTAGCGACATCGCTATTCCACTGTTTTGTATGGGCGCACAGTGCAGTACAGTGCAGCAGTGCAATGCAGTGTAGTGGGTTGACATTGTTGACAACACGCACGCAAGGTCACAACAATTAACATGCGTAAGCGTACGGACCACGGCGGATAAGATGGCGGATATACTGATACAATTGATCGTTTCAACGAAATGCCCCGGTTTTCCCTCCGATAACATTATCCGCTACCGTCAGTATACGTTAATCGGCATAGTTCTGTGTAATTATTAAGAATTTTTGGTGTTCGTAACGAGATCGACATAATTTGTATTAGATTTGTGTAGCGTACCTACCGGGCACAAATACTTACAAATCCCTTACACTTTTTAAAGATGACGTTTTGAATATGCTCTCACGATAGTCACGCAAATATTCGTAATAGAAACTGTGTTCTCGCATACGTGTACTAATAGATATTGGAATAAACTAGGCAGCCAAATATGAAGTAGAGAGTGCTGTTAAAGGTTCCCAATCGAGTACCAACTTAGTATCTTCATTAACTTAGTGTAGATTTTTATTAAAAATATAAATTCTGTAACTAACACAATGGGCAACAACAATATTTATTGCACGTACGGGCCGGCACGCCTGGGCCAGTACCACAGCCACGCAGAAGAAACACGTAAAGTGGGAGTCTTTCAGCGTTTCGTCTGACGAGTGTGTGTTCGGGAAACCTCATTATACTCCTTTCCGCCTTTCCACCCTTCTCTTATTAAGGATTTGGCAGAGAAGGGCGCGCATATAAAGTACTCTTATATGCGTCCCCTTCTTTGTCGAGTAAAGGAAGGCAACGCAAATCTCTATGGGCACAGGTCACTATGCCTTTTTTGCCTATTCTAATGGTCGCATGCTTGTTGACAACATATCCTATGAAAAAAAGCTATTAGTTATCAATAACAGAAGAGAAAGGCGATCAAAGCAATTACCCACTACAGCTGGCAAACTACCAACGTTTAAAAAACTAGTTTTTGCAGCGTGTGTAGGGTGGCCGGTGGCCGGTGGCCGGGTGCCATCAATCTGCGACGCCTCGCTCCGCAGGACGGACACGTCGCCCCCGCCCCGCGCCGCACCCGCACCCCGCCTTTGTTACCCCCGGAGAAGAATAATCGATAGCGTGCTCCAGCTAATGTCAGCACAGAGCACACACAAGCACACGCTACCGAAATTGTTACTAAACAAAACAATAGGTCATAAAAAAGACTACGCTACAATGGCGATTAAAAACCTACATAATAACAGAACCTAAATATTGAAAATAATTTTTGTACTAAAATCGAAGTGCATTACTTATATCTCAGAGAATTCGATTGTACCTGTATTATGAGCAAAGACTCTCGACTATGAGTTGGCACCTCAAGATTTATGAAAAAATAGCAAAAATCTTTGCAATAAGTATCAACAAGTTGGCGAAAGTTGTATAACCTTAGCCACGACAAACTTCAACTTGTTTAAGCTGCTTTAAAAGTTTTAATTTATTAATTACTTCGACGGTCCGAAGGTAGACATTTACTGATGTTAAATTTATTTAATTAAAGTAATCGAAACTTCACATGAATACATGCTTTCAAAGGATTCTCAGGTTTTTAGATAGACGATGACACTATTGTGAGGTGACATATAGTCTGCAACTGGATTGCACTGTGTGATATTGGTGTCATTGACCCGAGGGACAGCCGCTGCTGCTTATTGCACGCGTATGTTTTACAAAAATAGAGTGCAGCCGGATTAGTCATTATGGGTACTGGATTGGATTCTAAAAGCTGTGAGACCTATGATTTTCAATTGATCGATGGTTCATTTATTTGTATCCAAGTTATTTTCGCGACAAATATAGTATTGTATCATCGCTCATTGTTCAACAATGACCCAAACGTAAAGGTCAGACGGCGGTGGGACGCGCCGGATACCACGCAAGTCTCACGCTATTGTATAGTAGATTTGGATATGCTGACACATTGAAAACAAAGGAGTACTGTGTTTGACACAGTGGCGAGCAGGTGGCGTCGTGTCGTGGCGTGTCGGTGGTGCACGGCCTAATTTTTACCGTCCGCATATCTACGCCCGGTGAGCGGCGCGGCCAAGGGTACCCGCGGGGCTTTCACCGTCGTCTACTTTAGCACGAGACACTTGTATTGCAATGTTTTATATTATCGGCACAAAAATATCACCACATTTCGGTTAAAGAAATAACCGGTTGGGAGATATCTAGTAAAATCTGTTTCGTCCGACTTGAAATCGAAGAAAAAAAACCGTGAGAAATGATGTTGAATGTGGTCCTTTGGCCGTTGGCAGATAAAATCGACGCCACGGAATATATTATGATCCCGTAAGTACATCCGTTAGCCCGGCGTCGCTCGCGCGCTCGTTTAGTTGCTTAAATGATAATATTTTAAAAGCGAGCGACCGGATAGTGGTTAATTAATGTCACAAGCTGTCTACAACTATCGGCGCGCCGGCAGAGAGCGCGCCGGGGGAGGGGGTAGTGCGAGGGGCAGCACGGCATGACATCCCATCGGTCCCTACAGCGCTGCTTCACTGCAAGACGGCGGAAAACGCAGGCAATCTTATTGTCAAGTCACAGATCACATGCATATTCGTGGTGTTATACATTGGTCAGGTATTGGATAAAGGAAACAGTAACGAACAAGGCTACATACGATGTGTTGGTTTTTTTTAAATTTTTTATAAATAATTATGCTTTATACATCGCTATACAAAACCATATAAGTCTACACTGTTTTAAGGAATTCGAGGACTTGCCCTCGACAAGTGGCGCATGATGACGCAGCTGCGGCCGCTCCGCCTGTCTCCCAGGACCCTTACCCCAATAAGCACAACTTGATAGCGCTCGAGTTGTGTAAATAATCTCTGTTATCTTTCCAATTCTTATTTTATGATGAATCTTACTGTATGTGGAACATCAAGAGTACACGATATTAGGTAGGGGTTCCATTTACTGTGGGTTTGACTTAAGTGGACAATGTGTTAGCCCGCCAAGATGTAACCCGAACCCTTAGTCGGCGGGCGACGGAAATCGAAAGTAGGCTCGTTGCGACTTGCGACCGTCGAGTGACCTTTAGGCGCTGAGCCATACTATATCTTTACAAACATCCTTAATCTATGTTCGGCGAAGGCCATTTTACCCGCAGCAAACGACCCAACGACGAGTTAAAGACCGAATAGTCGCTTGCAAATTGTAGTTTTTGGATACGATTTACTTTCTATTACTTTTTTTATTTATTAAGATAAACCAACAAGGCAAAATAATGACACATACACATATTTACACAATGCAATGAGTAACATGCAGATAATTACTTATTAGTCCTAATTGTAGGTTTACACGACATACATAGAATAGTAACAACAACAGTACAACAGTAGACAGAATATGTTTTTATCTATCTTTTTATTGAATCCAAAACGTAAAATTTAAATTAAATTTAAACGATAACATCTCGTGGACATTTTTTAAATGTTGGCCATTTGAAGAGAGGCCATTTGAGAGAAGAGAATAAAAAACCTACACTTGGTAAAAAACTTTAACTCTCTTGCAAACTAACGAGTGACTACCAAATGTTTTCAATAAAAGCAGTAGTGCAGAGATGATGATGATGGTCGGTGTGAGTCACAGTGCTGCGGCTGCGTGTCGCAACGCAGAGCACGTGCAAGATAAGCGCAATATAAAAACACTTGAGAACACCTCGCGCCTTATCAAATGTCATCACAAGATGCGCGCCCGCCCCGCGCCCTGCGTCCCGCACCGCCCGCACAGCCACCGCCATACCGCGACCCCACTATACAGCAAACACTGTGCACGTACGAGCATAGCGCACTTGATTAGAGTACGACACGATAAACAAAAATAAATAAAAGATATGAAAACCTAACTTATGTAATTCTAAACCACCTTACTATATTTTTGTCGTATACCCTTACGAATAAACTGATTTAATGAACAACATATAAACATTGTCTTTGTGTAATATTGTGGAAGCTTACCGAAAAGTATGAAATCTAGATTCAAAAGGATGAGGTCGCGTGGAGCGAACGGAAATAAAACACAACGCGACGTCCGCGTTATATAACGCCAGCGAAAGGAAACTGTTGTAAAAGCCGCGCGGGGTGAGTGCGGGCCGAGTGCAGGGGTGTGCGCGGGCGGTGGGGGCGCGAGGGGTGGGAAGTTCTCAACTCCAACAAATTATAAGAGCAAACTTTTGTTGGGCAACGTCGCTATTTCTATATCGCATTTACTGGGTCAATGTCCCGCGGAGACGCGGCGCGCCGTTTTAAAGCGTCGCCATTCGCAACAGATGGATTTCCTCGTGCTCGCCATTTCACACAACATCAGCGACTGCATTTTGCAGTGATGCGTGCTGATGTGAGGATGTACTAAGCCTGTTTGATGTTATTATACAGATTTTACCATGTGAAAAATTAAAAGCACAAGCCTACATATGATTTTTCTATTTAAATAAGCGTATTTGTAACTTACGTGGACGAAAGACGAATTTAAACATAGTCACAATTACAATACATTAAATCCAATAAATGAGAGAAGGTTAGCGGAAGGAGGTAGGAGCAATGAATGTGCGTTTGTCAACGAGTCAGAAACTAATTGTTACAATTCGACACCGATACAGAATACTAAACTAGACCTCAATTTTGCAAGATATTTTTTGTCAAAGATTTGCTACAGCCGCACACGGTTTATATGACGTCATCAGCCGGTCTCAGCGATGTCTGTCTATATAGCTCAATAGGATTAAGTTTAAAAAGTTTAACATTTCCACAAACTAAAAATTGACGACTTTTACTAATGTTATTTAGTTAATTTATTTACACAAACGCTTACATAAGAACTAAATTGTTTGAAATAAGTGTAACGAGCAATTCATTAAACTTCTTATGAATTAAATAGCAGTTTTATTGTAATATATTGTAAACGAAGCCTTCAAAATGGCAAGCGTTACGGCGGGCAGTGTGCCTTGGCCGGAGCGGACC
Organism: Papilio polytes; assembly: GCF_000836215.1. Lineage (NCBI taxonomy): Eukaryota > Metazoa > Arthropoda > Insecta > Lepidoptera > Papilionidae > Papilio > Papilio polytes. The sequence continues at coordinate 62,742 of NW_013525069.1, read as the reverse complement.
ACGTGCGCTTGTTGATAATTATGTTGTCATTTATAGCCGCCGCTGAATACAACACAAACAATACAACTCGCTCACATTGCTCTCGCTAAATCATACATATTTTTCCATGTTTTATCATACTTGTAAAAAAAGTTATTAGTCTGAGCACAACCTTGACCTACAAGTGCAGAGGCGGGCACTTTTTACAATGGTAACACCTTTCTCTCGTTTCTTTCATAGTCATAAACATATACGCGAAGGCTGGTTACAACTTTGTCCTTGTTCGGTACAATCAATATAAGACGATAAGCGATGTAATAAGTCGTCTGTCTCTGTCACAATAATTGCCATAGCAGATAAGTCAAGGCACAAAATGGCATACGACTGTAGCCAGTTATAGTCAGTTTGTTAGATTTTCCTGTAGCTGGCGACAGCGGATGCAGGCGGCGCGGTGCGAAGGCTGCGGGGAGTTCTCGCCAAGCCACGCACACTGCGGTTATACAACGAAACTTCTCTACCGACTGTGATTTGTAAATTATATAAAAATGATGTCATCATAGTGACTGTTATTATAACGAAGTCAGAGAGCTGATCTGTGTCATTCAGGCAGTGGTGTCACTGGCCCGGCGCGGTGGTGCGGGGGGTGCGGGCGGCATGCTAAGTGTTCTTGACGCGGATAATCAGCGTGGCTTGCAAACATTAAAACTGAAAAATTATCTTTTAATTACGACCTAAATATCCTTAGCGAACGATATCCGCAGCACCGAGCGATGCAAAACATCGAGACGTTGCAAAAACTACTTGTTTTTTCCCTTTCGAAAAAAAACTTATTTATTGAGCTGAGGCGAACTATTGGCACCTTAATTACATTGGTATTAAGCGGCAATGTCGTGTGGCAGGTTCTGGGGGCAAACGAGACAAAGTGCAACGGCCCAGTTGTTGTAAGATAACAGCGAGATATGGGAGTCACTGGCTCACAGCGAGGAGTGCGCCCTGCGCCGCGCCGCGCCGCCGACAGCTTGCAGCTCCCGCGCACGCGCATGCACCGAATACACGGGTAACTCCACGCAGTAAGCCATCATCCCACCCTTACTAATCACTTCCGGTATCGATATTGCCCTAGTGTCTATGTCCCAACCTAAATTAATACATCTTCTGCCATGATAAAAACAAAACACATTTATGCCCATCCTAGTAGGATTCAAAGGCGTGAGAGCACACGTTCACCCTGCCCTCGTTACATGTATACAAGGCAAGAGTTGCGGTGAAGGGATGGATTTATACAAGTACAAGGCGACACAAGCTGCAGTGATTTTTGTGCACTAGCGTACTCGGAGATAAGTACGTACTTACAACTTGAACCTACTGCTGCTGCGGCCGAGAGCAATATAAATGAACACTGACCCGATCAGTTCAACAGCTTATCGTACGTTTAATTGCACCTCAATTAATATTTTCGCTGCTAATCATTTGAGAGTGAGCACTCGAGGCCCGACAGCCGACAGCGCTCTATCGGCATACGCGCTTTTCTACGTCACTGGATCGATAACGAGTACCGCAACACAAGATACTGTGTTACTATACTGAAGACACGGAGAGTGAGAATACAAAAGTATTATCACAAATATTCGTAATAGACCACTCAGTTATCCCGATTGCATTCATTAAGTTCTATGATATTTTATTTAAAATCTACGCTAGACGACGGATCATACGATACGCTACCACTGAGCCTCCAGCGCCGCCGAAAGTCGGACGCGGATGGCCTAGCGTGAACAGCCACGAAAACTGCGTGCAAGGTGATAGCAATGACAGAAAAGAGGGCAAAAAGCGACCGTGTTTTAGTGAATTAAGTTCGTTAGCCTTATACGGCGCAAAGTCCTCGACGTCGCAGTTCCGCCTTTCTACGATCGATAGTGCAGTATCCTTCGCAGGTCGCTCTCGTCGCCGCACGCCTGAGCTGGCCACGTGCGGCGCGCTCGGTGCGGCTATGTGCTGTTGCTATGTACTGCACCACATATACATATGTACTGCGCCCGAGCTGACCGATGCGGCTTGCGGTCACTGCGTAACGAATTGCTTTTGGGGTTCAGTGTTATATTCACTTTTATATCTATGCAATTTGAATTTATTTGTCCGTTCGTTCTACGTAAATGATGTTAGGTAGGCTTCTGTGCGTGTATTGTGTATACTATATACATAAGAAAAAAATTTTTTAGGATGTAAATGTAACCCAGTAGTATAGATTTTAGAGCATAGAATGCAAAACGAGTTTTTTATATAGACTTAGTTTCTCATAAAATAAAGATGTCTATACCACTCTATGATAAGTGATCGTTAACATATAACAGGTGAATAACGTATCAGTTTGTACAATTCTGCAATAAGAACACTTCAATGTTTATGTTAGACATAATCCATAAATCCATCTGTTAGAGAGAGATCAGTGGATCGCTACACTAACTAGACTGAAGATCGAATTATAACCAGTAAAAGCTTCTATCAAAAGTGATGTAGGAAGCTAAAAACCTAAAATATAAAAGGCATCAAATGTGATCGCCAGTTTCGTGAAATTTCACCACATGTAGGGCATATTTTCAGAGCTTGCGTTAACAGGGAGTAGAAATTTCAATGTGATTTTGAAAATCCAGGTACACAGGCACACATACTACTACAGAACTGGTTTGAGGAGTTACGTAAAGAGCGTGGCGGGGTGCGGGGTGCGGTGTGCGGGGCGCTGCCTGCACACAGTGTAGTGCTCACAATGCCGGCGACCGCAGCCGCCCCCCGCCCGCCGCCGCCCCCGGCGAGCTCGCGGTAAAAGGACACCTGTGCGCTACATTATAATTCATGGACACGTCGAATTTTCAATGCACGCCGAAATACACTTTATATCTAATTTAGTTTAGGTCTCATTCAATTAGTCGTGCGGTTACAATCGTCGCACGTAGGTAGCGGCGGAACCTCCGCGAACGAGAGCGGGGTTCTCGTTCTGGGTAAATGAGTAAAAGCACTCACGGCTGTGACCTCGATGACTGAGATCGTGGCGTCCCGGCCGGAGCGCTTCTGACACACCTCTCACTTCCTCCACATCCACACCCTTACCTACCTCCTCATCACATCACTAAGTGACGCCATTATGTACGTACGTGAATTCTCAGAAGCTGGCAAACGCATTGTAGGTATAATATACAAAAGAATATTTGTAAAGGAGTGTAAAATAAATGTAAGAACTTGCTTCAAAGTTCCTGACACTCGCAAGTGGTTTTAGTTGTTGGCAAGACGCGCTGTCTCTTGCTACAAACACGTCAGCCGACACTAACTTACTCTACGCCTTTACTTTGTTATGACATAACAAATTAATAAAGATGTACACACATTTGCAGAGTACATAAGTATCCCCTGTGGTAGAGAAATTAAAGAGTGCAATGTTAGAATGGTATCGGTTTGTTATGAGGAGGGATGTATCGCATGTAATAAGGAGAACGTTAGTTATGAGTGTTGAGGTACACAGGTAGAGAGTACACAGAGAGATGAATGGGTTACGTGAAAGGTGACACGATAAAAAAGGGACCAATGACTGAGATAACGGATGATAAGATTTATCTGGAGGAAAAACACCTGCTGCGCTGACCTTACGGAAGTGGGATAAGGGGAGGGGGCAGATGATATTGTACATGCGCGATCGTACATAAATGTAACCATAAATAGGCTGGAGCTACCAGCTTTGTTTGCAAAGGTTCAATGCAATTCTTACAGAAAATTTTTGCCCTATGATTATTCTCTCTGACGTACAATAACTCATTCCATTCCCAGTTCCTGTGTCGGAAACGGCAGGGAAGGGAGCGTCCGCAGGAAGAAGTCGGAACGTCGACTACGTGTGACTCTAGCTAATGCTGCAATATTTCGATACGGCATCTTGTGAAAATACGTGCATATACATAATGTTAATACTTTATTTAACGTCTCCGATACGTTCTACATTTCTAGGTTCACAGAGCTACACCACAATGCCGTCTAGCCTTAAACCATTCGTCACCAGCTTCAATTTACGCCCACAAATTATGCTACACATCTGAGTGGGATATAGATATCTTACGAAAAATAGCCCATCCGTACATTATATTTACTAGCTTATAATAACGTCTCAATACAGCTGTCATGTTGGTTACAAGTTAATATTGCCACTTTATATATTTTTTGTGCAACTATCCGGTATAACGTCTTTTTTACTATTTGTGTATCGTGTCCGTACAGTGATGTCTGGGAGATGGCGGAGCGATAGCATCGGCGATTAGCAAACCTCGTCCTAACCGGCCGCGGCCGCGAACATCTCACGCATAACATTATGTCTGATGTGCAAACGAAATTATTAAAAACATCAAGCAAGTTGAAGACTTAAATTTGCACTAGAGCATCGAGACGGCGCGAGTTTCGACAAATCGAGTCTTAGCATATCTTTAAAGAATTAGAATACCAGTTTTTTGTCTGTTCTATGCATTTTGAATCTTACCGAGTAGTATATAAAGATTATTTCTTTGGTGTGCACGTTTGTGAATATGTAAATGAAATGGTATATAATTGCACGGCGCCGAATCTTCCGAGGCGAGCTCAGCCTTGAATGCGTAAACACGGGCGCTCGGGCGCTCGGGCGCTCCGCTCGGGCGGCGGAGGCTCTGTCGGTGTTCAGTGCGGCACGGCGCTACGTGCACGCTACACACGCGCACGCACATCCGCAACACCTAAGGCATACCCCAACGTATTACTAGAATGTCTGCCTAAGAATTATCTGTACGATATAAACCACCGATCCTAAGAAACAAGACATCTGGCAAACGTCGTATCTCTATCATACTAATGCGAAAGTTTAGATGGATAGATGGATGTTTGTTAAAGTTTGTATCCAAAACGGCTGAACGGATTTCGATGAAAATTGGCATAGATGTAGGACATAGTTTAAAAGAACATAGGCTACTCACTTTTGTTTATTTAATGCCACGCGCACGGAATCGCGAGCGAAAGCTAGTAATACGTAATATTTAAGCTAAGCAAGTGGACTGAAGATTATCGAGACACTGATGGTTGAACATTGTCTATGAAGGTCACCTTGCTATCATGTAGCTATTGCCTTGAATATCTATCAATGGTTTGAAGGTAACTATCAATTTGCCTATTGCTACACACAACAGCTGACACATCGTAATTACACTTACAAATTTACACACAGACACACTCATAGTGGACACTAAGATAGTGAAGATTCAGTTTGGGAAATATAGCAAATACTACTTAAATTATGAGTGATATTTGAGAATACCTGTCGCCTGCATTTTTGCAATTAAATTTGAAATCCTAATTATTATAAAAGTTTTTATTGTATTAGAGTTTAAATTCGTTTAAATATTCAGATACAAGTGGATAACAATGACTTACAATTTTCTATGACATGCACAAGGCTGGGAGGGCACTACGCAGCGTGGCAATGGCAACTATTTTTATACCTACTGCCACTTACATTAACTAAATAATTATTAAATGGGTAATTAATTTCTTATAAAGAAATAAATTATTGTTAGAACATTGACTAATTCAATAAATACATTATTTCTTACATCAACACTTTACACAAATCTCAAATGCAATTTTAAGAATAACATAAAGCTATGTAAAGTATTAATAATTACCATAGTTGGTTAAAGTTTATTACCATATTGAATATATGTTTGTAACATAGTACAGTATGTGCACAAGACATGCGTTGGTGTGGAGTGCAGGATTGGCAGAGTCAGGGGCCAGAGGTCAATGTCTAGCCGCTCGGGATACAGGTTTTGTATTGCTTTCATTTTCCATACAAACTGTGCATTTACATTAAAATGCAATAACTAATAGGACGTTGCTGATGGCAACTAGCAACACCGCAGGAGAAATGTGACCATTGTGAATGTGGGAAAGTGGAGAAATCTATAAGTAGGAGTTTATTAAAAGTTTCATAATTGTTTTATTGAGAGACTAGCTGTTCCCATGTGTCTTCATCCGTCAAAATGATATGACATGACAAAACTTGACAATCTTGCTTCCTTCCCACATTAGGTATTTTATCCAAAATATTTACCTCCAAGTTTAATGGCGTGAAAATATATAGCCAAAAGCGTGTCGTAAGTATAGGGTTTTTTATTAAAAAAAAATTAATTCAAAAATATGCCGTAATTGCAACAAAGAAGTGTGTGTTTACGCTTTATTATAATAGTATAGATTATATTAAATTGCTCCGTGCAAGTGAAATGTCTTTAATTTCACTAGCTTAGTAACAATATTGTGTGCACAGACTTTGTGTTTTGTCTTATAAATGAGCTAAGGCAGACAGGTTAGTTGTCAACAGCCAAACGCTGAAATTACATTTAAAATTGTAACAGCATGTTAAATTATAAAACCATGCTTAAATCCTAAATCCCACTAACATTTTTACATCTGTCAGATTGTAAAAGGTACAAAGCAATATTTGGCAAACCACTCCCAAATGTATTTTTTGAAACTAACATTTTATCCCACAACGGTGGTAGACATTTGTATACTGTTTTATAACAATAATATAGGGTTATTTATTTCCAAATAAATATATTGTTTCTAGATAATGTAGCATTGTAAATTTATAGAATTTCTTCATTACACACATACAAACCTTTCCTCTTTATTATATAGTAAGGATGTCTGTAACACACACTTTATGGAATTCATAACTAAAACTTGTTGCCATCCATTATTTTCCTGACCCATTCACATGCCAATAGGAAAAGCATGTTTAATTTGCTGTAACTTATAATTTTTAGTAATCCACTACTGAATGTGACTTCAAGCTTGCATTCTCTGTAAAAGGCTATGATAGTTTGAAGAAAAAAAGTCAGTAGATGTGTTTGTAGTTAAAAAGGGAGTGATGACTGAGATGATGTTGACTGAATGATAGTTATTTGGAGGACAAAAACTTGTTGTGCCGACCCTATGGGAGTAGAACAAGGAGGGTGATGATGAGATGTGTTTGTTGAGTATTCCATGACCATTTATCTTTTTATCACTGCATAAGAGATCAATATTTATTAGTCATCTTATAGATACACTGACAATCTGGGAAATATATAGTAAGAAAAATCCATCCATCCAAACTTTCGCATTTATAAAAATAATAACATAATGAATGATATACCAGACACATTTTATAACATTAATAGATATATAATAGATTAGCTGTTGCCTGCGACTTTGACTGCATGAAATTATTTTAAAAAATATTCTGTTACTCGTAGATAATGTAGCTTTCAAACAGTGAAGGAATTTTTAAAAATGATCAAGACATTTTTAAGCCTAATCATTATAATCAAAGTTACCCTCTTTATAATATTATTTCTATATCATATAGATATACTTAAAAATGTTATAACATTAAATTACAACACTGCAATCTATGACTGTTTCTATACCACAAAATGCTCATTAGATTCCTTGACAATCAGAACTAAACTACATAGTAGGGAACTGCATATCTTGCCTGGTTTGGTTTGTAAATACAGAGTAGACTTGCAACGAGACACATACACATGTAATACCACATTAAAACAAAAGTATACAAATGTGTATTAGATGCAATTGCACTGTCTGAACACTTTATCATTCTATCCTAGCTTAAACGAGACAAGTAACAGATAAAATAGAGGAAACTATACCCAATGGGAATGTTTCCAATTAGTAAAAAGATTAAATTAATCATGTGGACCTAAAACTGTACATGAAGAATTGAAATAAACTAAAATATTTAATAAATTTAACTTATGTCACGGGGACAGTGTATTCCTAATAGTATGATTTTTCAAAGTGCTTCAATGGTTTTAGAGTATATTAAAAGCAAACAATCAAATATTTCCTATTTTTTATTAGAAATTATAGAAAAACTATCAGATATTTGGTAATTATTAGCTTAACATAGAAGCCTGTATGCATCCCAGTAACCAAGTACGTAAGCATGTTTGATTGTTGTTAAAACTTATCCAATCGTCATTGATGCATGTTTAGTAGATATTACATTAAAATTATGCACTTTGCTAATTACACCAATAATCAGCAGAAAACTAACAATTTAAATTGATTCCCATTCATAAATAACACATAATTTATATCCTTGAATGAAATTAGTTTTCAATATCTGTTTATATTTGTAAATCAATAAAAACTTCATTAAACAATTACACACACTAATGTACAATTGCATAATATTAAATTAACAAGTAACAATATGGGTGGGTTGTGTTGTATCATAATAAATTTATTGTATTGACTGCAAGTCAATTAATGTTGAGGAATGGGCCGTTACTCTCATTAATGACTATCAAGTCCACTACACTCAGCTTCTCTCATTCATATTACATATTGTAAACACATGTGTATTTTTAGTAAACATTACTTTATACAGATAGTCACAATATATTGATGTGTAAGTTAGTGGGACAGTGTAATAATGTGGTTGGTAGTGAAGCGAGATTATTGATTAATATCTTTATAACAAGATTGAATGTCACCTGAGCATGAGGATGGCCTGTTCGCATGGACCTCTGCCACCAGTGTGCCCCAATGCACACGGTTACCTCCCACCGGCGGAATCACATGAAGCACTCAACAGAACACCACAACACCACACTGAGAGCCCAAACCGAGGATCCAATAAGCTATTGTTGTCACAACACAACACACAGCCTCGCAGACACCAATAACTAGGCACTATCTTTCAATACACAACACATATTTTAACAAATACGTAGCACTAAAGTTGATTTTAAAACACACATTGCATTTAAAACGCTTATGAGGTTGTTATTAAGTATAATAATGTATCGATTTCAAGTAATGGCACATATCACGACCTAACCTCAAAATATATCATAAATTGCATTATTGACAACACAGATGTTTTTAATTACAGTAACAACGGTACGACAACAACACGATACTCGTTCGATATCTAAAATGATAAAGAACGACAAGGTAGGACGTCCCGGAGTTACAGCACAGATTTGTGTGCAAAATGCTTTGTTTGAGCAGCTAGGTAGTAACAGCCTTCGTTGCACTGTACGGTAGGTATAGGTAGGCGCGTACGTTAGTGTGTGCAATGCACGGCGTATGTGCTATGGCTAGGTGCACTATTCACTTTGCGGATCGGAGCGCGAGGAGGGACGGCGCTCCGCTCACGCCGCCTGAGACAAAGGGCGGCGCGACAGGCTCCCTGCGAGCGCACAAAAACTGTAAACACGATTCTGATTTATGAGCGTTCGGGTGCGAGCCATTGATGCACGCTCTGCGGACTGCAGAGCGGAGGCGGTCACGCTCGGCCGCCGCGCTGAGATCGCTATCGGCGGCGGCGCCTTCGCGGTCTCGGGGCGACGTCGTCGTGTCCTCGCGCTCCGAAATGGCGCAACGTACCGGAGGCCGTGACGCCGTACGGCCGAGAGAATGTCGGTATCGACTCCGCGCGGGAGCGAGAAGCGAGCGCGGACCGAACGTTTCGCAACCGCCGCGAGCGGATGGTATCGCGGCGACCAAAATAATTCACCGCGTAAGTGCGGCCACGGGGCACGAGGCACGAGGCGCACGATACTCACGGCCTGGCCGCACGCAGCGGGTCGGCGGCGGCGTCCATGGCGCGCCCAGGCCCTGGCCGCGGCCGGGCTCCGGCCCCTCAGCCGAGCGACGCAACACTCTTCGATCTCACTCGGAACGCACCGAGAAACACTGTCGCACCATTTTGACGACACTGCACATCGACCGCGACGTTTCAATACGCGTATAAACACCCCGCGAACGGTGTTTTGTTACATCGGTTGACTTTTCTTTGAAAAATCAATATACATTTTCCCAGACTTAGATACGGACGAGTCGATGTCCAGCGCAGGTTATGTGCGTGAAGTTTGCAAGCTTTTTTAGCGCACCGGTGTTACCAACAATTTTTTGCTCATTTTTTGTTTGTGTGTGTTGTGATTTTTTTTCTGTGATTTGCAGCTCACTTCATGGCTGTTCTGTCCATTTGGGTCTTTAATAATGCTCGCCTGCGTGCACAGTAGCGCCAACAGAAAGCTATTTTCTATGGAAGAAATAGGTACTAAAATGAGTTTATGGTACAACTCCTATATATTTTAAATTATTTAAATAATAAAAAAAAACTGTTAAATGACTGGATTTATATCTATTAAACATTAGACATCGTAGGAAAATAGAAATGAAACAAAACATGATCGAAAAATTCTATATTTTTCTCGATTGAAATATATATTTACAAACATTTTAAGAAAATGAAATGAAAAGAGCTCCTCGTCTGTGTCGATATGGCGATTCAGGGTTAAGTTGGAGGAGTTGAATCTCACTTTAAGTATAAAAAGTGAAGAGATCACACCTCCACTTAATCCTTCACGCTTAAGATCAAAGTTCCGTTGTCGTCGGCCGGCCACGTGGCATGCGGAGTCAAGCTCCACGCGTGAGCTGGAAAGATAGATCTGGCAGGATGGCACAATAAACTGTCTAGATCCCCCGTCCAACTCAGACGTGGAGCCATTTTGAAGTTTTACAAACTGAAAAAAGAAATGTCCATTAAATACGGTGCCTACGTGCTTGTCGAGCGTGACGAGCGCGGCGCGCTATCACTACTCGGAAAGGTGCGGCTGCGCCCTGATAAGAGCAACGTCGCTCTCGATCGTTCGCACATCGAACTCATGGTGCAAATGTAATACTTTGATACAAACCAACTCGCTTGGATTAGGCCACATGTGTCACGAGAACACCAAACATACCTACGCTAAATATAACTATATATATACGATTAACATTACGCAATTCTTTTTAAACTATGACACAGCGTTTCAAGCACTTTTTTTATTACAATAGGTTATAACGTATTTTAAAAATAGTTGATCATGTCAGAGACTGTAATAGTTATATTCTATTACGTAAAGAAAATAAATTAAATGGACAAATGACAAGTATATGAACGGCCTGCAGACACTAGGAGTTACCCTGACGCTGCGGCTCCGCTTGTGCCGGGAGTCCTGGCGGCGTGGGAGTGCGTCGGGAGAGCGGCGGGCGCGGTCTCCGCTGCGGCAATCGCGACGAACTTCGATAGAGAGCCGATCGATCGATGGGCCCATATTTATACACTCTTCGATATCTCGCGATACGATATCGATATCTGCCACGAGGTGCGAACGTCCACCATGATCGCTGATAAGATTTCACGAGCCGGGGAATCGATTGGTTCCCGGGACGGTATCGCCGCGCAAACACTCCACTCCACCAATCGGCAGCACGTCGATAAGCTGGGGCTTCGCGGCCTTAGGGCTCCGCGGGCGCTGCGCAGTCGACCGGGGCCGTCGCCTCCGGCCCGCTATCTGCCCGCGCCGGCTCCATCACAATGACGAGTTGTTTGCCCTGGAGATACACGTTTATTACGTTATATCTCGTTCGCAATAGATAATTACTTACACTATTCTCTCTTGAGCATCAAATTATATTCCTATCTTAATGAAACCGAATGTATAGCTGCATGTCTACATAATATGTACAAACATAAAAATTCAGGGGCTGCCACGACTTGTCACTTTTCTGTTGTATTAAATGAATAAACAACTTATTCCTTCTTCATGACAGCGGGAGAGTGAACGATGCAAACGTCAAATGTCTTTGTAATGATTGCTTATGTGAAATTAAATTATAAAATAAAAATTCTATAGAAACCGAAAGCACCCGTGCGGTTGTAGGTACTATTGTTGGGGTAAATATTTGGCTCTGGATCAGATCAGCCCTTCGTTACAAATTGCGTTGTATGTTAAAATAGGTATTGCGATAGTACGTGGAAGAATTTCGACACGATAGATAAGGCAAGGCGCATATCAAACGGTGTCACTTGATAAGGCGTAAGGTGCTTATTCTGGGACACTTATAGACAGGTGTAAAGCCTGCGATGCCAAATTTACTACAGATTTCAGACTTAGCTACGACATGAATTTCTATAAACAACCTGTGCTATAGTGATTTGCTACATCACTAGGACTGTTACATGATCCGAAATCGATTGTAATTTGTTAAAGCTAGATGACGGAATATTTTATAACTATTCTCTGAATCACGCACCTATGAACTATGTTAAACACGAAAACCACCCTGCATTGGTTTGTTTCGTATATGTTTATGACAAAATGGTGTATAACACTCTAGAGCCATTTTGTTTCCATGTATATGGCCCAAATCTGTAGTTCTTTAAAAATATCTAGCCTACGACAGAACAAACACCAATAGTAATGCGATGTGTCATAGTCCGATGGGGGCGCTCGATCAAAGTTTCGGAGACACGAGACGTCATGCCTCAGTGAAAGCAATTGCGCTGTCTCGCAGGGAGAAGTTTGAAAGCGGAGGAGGGCGAAGGAGTTCGCGAGAGGGTCGCGCGAGGGCCGCGGGAGGGCCGCGACGGGGGCGCGCCAGGCTACGCCCCGCGGCCGTGAACCGACTCGCAAACTTCCCGTATTGTGTTTACATTGAACTTTGTTATGTGGGTTAAAGTTAAACTGGAGTTCAGCAGCGTGTGTGGCGCCGATCGCGAAGTTGACTCGCAACTTTGCCGCATCGATTTTCATCTTCTGTTTATCAAATGTTTTCAAGGTTCCGTAACTTGGGGATGTTATGATACGCTTAACTTGCTAATCTGACGCTTTTTTGCTACTTTTAATTTGTAAATGTAGAATGGTCCCGAAGACGTTACAATTTATTTATTTGGCTCTATCTATTTTAGTCAATGCGATGCCTTTGGAAATACTTTAGAATGTAAGTTATTAGGTTTACTTTACACCTTTTTTTATTTTAATATAGCTAGATTCTAACAGTTTTAACTAAAACCTTTGCAATTCGTAAAGTACGGATTTTTTTTACCAGAATTGGGTTTATTTAGCTCCCAATATTATCCCGTATCTTACGATCGATATATTTGTTAAAACCTCAACAGTTTAAAGTTTTTACGTTTTTATATCACAAGGTGGCAAATCAAGCGGCTACGACCAAAGCAGTAAAACAACTACAGTCCATAACTATAACAAAGTTGCGTTCCCTTAATTGACGAAGGAGTGGACGCACATAAAGAAGAAGTTTCCCTTATCATTGCTTCACAACTATAAGCAAAGCTTTTTATTAAGGTGCCAAACGAGCAAGCGGTCATCTGAAACCGCTGGAATGGCGAAGTGACCGCTGCCCATAGACATTCTTATTTGCACATGCGTTGCCCACCCTTAATCGACGAAGGACGAAACGCACATATTCGAAAACATTTCCCCTTCCTATGTGTCTCCTCCACTGTCAAATCCACTTTTACATCCCATCCTTTCCTCTTAAGAAAAAGGTGGAAAGGGAAAGGAACTACAATTAGGCCTCCGGCGTCAGTACAGTTGAAATGACAGTTTTTAACTATTTTACCTACAAACGCACAGTCTAACATGAAAAGATTGACTCTTCGTTCGAACTGTCAGTCAGAACTGGGCGTTAGCGTGCTCAGTCTACTGTTGTTGGAATTATTCAAGGAAAGATCCTGTGAATTCTGATTCACCAAAATATTTCATACGCGGTAACAAAAGAAGGTATTGAACTAATTTATCCAGGAAGGAAGGAAAAGTGTCTAATATATTTTGAGAACGAAACAACCGACAGGAAAAATATGTTCTGCAATAATACGCGTGTAGTAGCCAAATTTTACAATTACCCATTTCATAATGTAACCGGCCATTTCATACCCGTCTTTACGGCATCATATTTCATAATTGTCCTAAAATCTATTCCTTTTTTCTACTAATATTATCCCTACGTACTTATAAGATACCGCAACTGTATCATTTCAGCAGCGCTCACTAACTAACAATTTGAATAGATTGTATAATCACTACGTACAGCTTACCTGCCACCAAAGAGGTCCGATGAGAATTATACGTAGATATGTGCGTAAATAAAAATTAAAGAAGGTGATCACACATCAACAACTTGTTATAATGCTTTGTTTTTTGCAATATTGAATCTTTCAAATAAGCGAGAAAGCAACAATTTCATTATCGTATACTTCATTTGTAGAAGATTTGACTCTCTTAAATTGTTGCTCGACACTGTATTATTAAGTTTCTTTACTTCGTGTTAACATCATAAGCATTTTCATGCCTGTTTTGATAATTGGGCTTTACCTTATTTTTTGTCAACTTTCATTGATCACTTTATTCAGGGTGCGGGTGTAAATCGCGCAGTAACAAAGACTGAAGATTTTCTAGGGACTTTACATGATATAGTTTTCCACCTTCTCCTGCGTCATCAGCGACGCTATCATACAGTTATGTTGGCTGTGAACACGCGGCTCATTGTACTTGTATTTACGTGTACACATTAATTAGCATTGTGCAGGAGCCGAGCGCGCCCAAAATGAAGGTACGAGTTTTTGTTGTGCCGTGCACACACCTCATTGTTTTTTATGTATGCGGATTTTTCAATTTAGTATCTTTCAACTGTGCCAGATTATTAAAAATAAAACAAAAAAATATGTTTTTGTTTTTATTTTTGTTTATTAAAATAAACATTTTTATATAGGAGGAGTACAAGGGTCGAGGCGACATGACTTACATTTGTACCTATAACTATGTAGTTTGTTAAGTAAATAGTTATTTAGAGTCCATAAATTTCAATTTTGATCGCGGCACCTTCATAAATTGACAACAGTGGACGACAGTATCATAACTGATGCCTATTTTTATAGTTTAGTATAGTCAGTTATGCAGGATGTCAGCAATCACAGCATATTTTTGAATAATTATCTTTTTGATAAAAAAGCCCTACGCATACGATACGCTTCAGGCTATATATTGTTAGACTATTAAACTTAGGTAACTAATAAATAGTTTGGAGAACATTGTCATGTAGCAAGAATGCAACGGTGACTGTAATTGTGGTCATTTGAGTATTTTAATTTCACATTTCCAATAGATAATTTTACGAATGTATAAAATAAAATAAACTTTTCATAATGGAAGCCCAAGGGAACAACTAGTGGTATAAAGATGAAAGATTTGTATTTTTGTATGTATTGGAATAACCCAAAAACTACTGGCCGATTTAAAAAAATATTACACCATTAGAAAGGTAATTTATCTACGACTAACATGGGCTATGCTTGTTTTATTATTTTTTTTTCACGGGGACGAATTCGCAAGCAACAGCTAGTACTTTTATAAAAGATTTAATGGAAGTTCAATGTCCAAGAACAGGCCAAGCACACAAAGGGATGTAAATCTTAGGAAATAAAATAATAGTTAACTTGTTAGTGACATGTTATTACACTCAGTTAGCAATGATGTTCAGCGCACGGGGCACGGTATCGCCGATAGGGGCCGCACCTGAACCTATTTCGACTTTCTTATCGACTGCTTGATAAATTTTCACATAGAATTATTGAGGTCACTGATAACTGTTGTGACAAGCGACGTGCGAATGTTCTATGACAGGTTATTTTCTCCAGTAAGTTGTTTATCATAAAAACAACCTGAATATTTCATCCTTGAATCCACAAGGGTAAGGTAGGGCTACGCTTATTCTTTGAAGCATCTGAATCAATTTTTGCAAACTTTTCTCGAATAACGTAGCTAATACAGAAGGTTTTTTTAAATCGTCATTATGATTTACCACCAACTTCTGAGGCCTCCGTTGTTCGAAACGATGCTACGAGTTTTGAATAATTTAATCTGTATTTTACAAATTAAACATGCAAAATAAACGTCTGTTACAACAACTATATTTCAAGGCAGCAGTCGCTTCGCCATTTTGGCGAATTCAGGAAGCAGATTGCTTTCTTTACCGCCTTATGGTAAAAAGATAGGTATTTCCGAAATACCTGGACTGATTTTGATGGGTTATAATGTAACTGAAGGTATAAGAGAGTAAAATAGGCTATGAATTTCGAAAGTCATATTATTTCATGGCGGATCTGAACCCCAATATACAGGATATTACAAGTCAAGTGCTGAAACCCCTGAGCCACCGACCCTCTGATAATAATAAGACAAACGGAAAAATATTGGAGTAGTGAAATAATTGGCTGTGTAATCTGAACTGTTTAATCCTTATAAAAGGAAAATGTTGTTGTATAAAGATTATTTTACTTTTTAATGTGACATGGTTTAAGAATCTTTACTTTTTCTTAATAACAATCGCGAATATTTTTTATTGTATATTTTGTCTATATAGTTCTCTTTAGCCATAAATTGTACCATTTTACTCGACTTATAAGAGTATATTAGACATTTAATTTGTGTATCATTATATATAAGCAAGTGTATACATTTTTTAAAGATATAAAACTTGAGTCATACTAAAGTGTCACCGAACTAAATACACGCGATGCGAGAACCACACAGCTGATAACCAAATGTGAACAAAATTAAAACACTTGAATATAAATTTAATACATAGTATTAGGATGTAAGTAAGTACCATATGCTATAAATATGAATAAAGTTTGGTTATAAACAAACGTAGGAACGTAATAAGTCGAGTAAAATGGTACAATTTATGGCTAAAGAGAATTATACAGACAAAATACGCAATATACGTTTACTCTTAGAGATAACTTTGTCGTCAGAGGTTGCTTTTTCTTTAAAACATGTTATAAAAAAAACTAATGGCGGGAAAACAAAGTATGTTTGACTAATGCCTGTCAACCATAATACAGATAATATAAGAGTACATTACACAGTGTCAATGCGGGTCGTAAGTCGCGTGGTTGCACAGAGCGGTGTGCAACGCACGGCACGCACGGCACGCCACTCTGCCCCATTCTTTATCTGAACTTTTTACAGTTTATTTGTTGAAGGCGCGCGATAAAGATAAGTGGCAGGCGCCGTTATCGCGCTAAAAGACCTCGCTTAAGGAAGTTCTTCTTTCATTCTTAATTATAGTAAATTAAAAGTATAGTACGATTTTGTTTACGATATCTGTGTAGGTTTATCGGGTTACTTCATTTTATCGAATGATATTTTTGTACAAATAGTAATATAATCCTACTGAAGGTAATGTTATCATTGCCACGATCCATAGTTTATATTAAGTCTCATTAAATTACACAAAAAAAATATTTGTGTTGATATTCACTGAGATTGGTTTCTGTGAAGTTCTTGTAGGATACAAGACCTCTGTTCATATATTCAACTAGGATAGAAGTAATTTCAACGTCGACGGGCAGTCTCATTGAGATGATTTTACATCGGATATGTCATGGTTTAACATTGCATTATCGCTTTACGATTGTATTAAAAAGCCATGCACGTATTTCTAGACACAACCAAGAACAAATTGTTGTCAAAGTAAAGTTTCAATGTTTTGAATATTTGCCATTAACCGAGTAAGTTAACTTTACAAATGTTGTATTCATTAATCAAAAGTTTGGCGCAGTCTTTGCCTCGCCCGCCTACACCGCCCACCCTCTTCCAATATTACTCTGGTATATTCTCTTATGTATTTATTTTTAGTTTTGGTTTTAGGTCTCTAAGCAGGATCACGGAACAACCTGGCAACACTTGATCCACAAAGTCAATATTGACAAATGGCTGAATTAAAATGTCACTTTCTCGATAAAATTGTATAAACATCGCGATCCGATCCGCTTAAATGCACTAAAAATGGATGCTATCTGTCGTCTATGCAGTTCTACGAAATTTGTCAATAATTATATATTTGATGAAGAAAATGCACTGTTTTTAAAAATGTCTTTATATTTACCTTTCAAGGTATGAAGTTTGAACAACTTGTCTAGAGTTTTGCTAATTGTTTATGCATAATTTTAAATTTATGTTTTGTCTGCAGATACTGAAGAACGATCGGCTGCCTCAGAAGATTTGTGACAAATGTAGCTGCAAAGTAAACGACTTTTATCAGTTCTGTAACGAAGCTATCGAGGTCCAGTCGAAGTGAGTTGTGATTTAGTTTACACTGATAATTTCTACATAATTACACTTGTGTTTCCGTTTGTACTCCTTACTTTTTCCATATTTATCTAATATTGCATTTGCATGATCCATATACTAAAGTAGATAGTGGATTGGGACAGATGTAAAAATATAATAAAAAGTTTATTTGTTGCGGCTTTATTAGCACCACTTATACATTTACATCATCAGCCTAAGGCCTTCCACTACTGAATGTAGGCCACCCTCATCAATTGCTACAATGCCCCGTCCCATGCACTCTGGCAGTCTTGGTTATATTGATTGTGAAAAAGCTATTAAAAAAGTTTTCAATTTTACATTTCAGATTGCGCAGTATAATAATAGATTCAGGTATTACATTAGACAGCAACAACTGTTTGGGGACAGCGGCCGAGCCTCAGCCCTCCGCTGTCAAAATTAAAGTGCTACTGGAGCAAGAGACACAGACAGATGGAGATAAATCATCTAGTGTGGAAGTTGAAGTCAAAGTTAAAGAAGAAATAATAGAACCAAAACCTTCCCCCCTGCGGCTGCCTGTCAAAACAGAAGAAGATTGTTCAGACAGCGACAGCTCGGCCGGCTCCAACGCTGTGCTGTCCGATGCAAGCGAGGACCTGTCTCTGTTTAGTCTTAAGGAGATAAAGAGAAAAGAAAACGGTAATGCACCTAAGAATGGTCAAGTAGAAGGAAATAAAAGAGGTAGAAAGAGGAAGGGAAAGTTAAAAGATTTAGAGATTTTGATAAACTCACTCAACACGAACTCTGCTCTCACCGTGCTTAAAAAAAAGGATAGAAACATAATTGCTGAAGAGGAGGATAGCAAGACGGGGAAAATAAAATTAGATCCAGGGAAAAGAAACAAGAAAAGCAAAAAGGAGGAGCAGCCGCAGGATGTGTACCAGTGCTGCATCTGCTTCAACAAGTTCTACACGCGGGCCGACATCCTGCACCACTACAGGTTGACACACTACACCATTTGACTGCAACTCTATTTTATTACATTAACCTTCATACTATTATTGTAAAGGTGAAAGTTTGGGATGGACGGAAAGATGTTTGTTACTGTGTATCTATCATATTCAGGAAAGACACAGGCTGCTCACTAAAGATTTTTTAAATCTTGCATTGATGAAGTTGCAAGCAAAATCTAGTTTATTTATAAGTTTTTTGGGTAAGTAATAGTATGGTCCATTATGGTTCAAAAGCGAATAATTTGCAGGATGATCTGATAGTGTAAGTTGTACGATCGCCTTATGTTTGAGCGCACACGGCACAGCGCCCTTGGCTCATTGGAGTCCAATCGTGGGAGAGGTTCGCGGTTTTCCCAGTTTCAGCCTAAACTGGGCAAACCGCAGACAAGGTAGTAGTCTGCGAGG
>NW_013525069.1:27224-41980 GCF_000836215.1 Papilio polytes | reverse complement strand
TGGACTGCGGCCGGGCTGCGGCTAGCCAACCATTTTATGCATTACTATGTTCTATATTATTTGGTCGCGGTCATTTGTATACTGTAGTAATATTTTCAGAAGTATTTTATTTTTGTAGCCATAACGTAATGTGAAGTGTCGACATGAACGCGTGTTATACTTATAAATAGTGTTGTGTGCTTATTTGGTAGAAATCATGACTAACAACATCATGTAAGAACTTTAATGTTTAAAGAGTCGCATAATAGCGTTACTGTGATATGACACGGGTGCAAGTATAGTATAGCGCAGCCGCCGCAAGTCCTGCGCCGACTGCGCTGCTCGCACGCCGGCGACGGCCCCAGTGTGGCAGAGAGAACGAGAGTGCGCTACTCAACGAATTAAAAACTCATTATTATCATTAATAGCAAACATTTTTTCCTCGAGCAAATTATCCGACTCGAAGGACCAGTAAAGACTGTTTTAAACTTGATATCTCTGTGAGATGTCTACGTTAGGTAAAATTGATTCTAACTACCTCAGAATACATTGTTACAGACAATAATAACTCATGTTTTTATTCATACAAAGGGCTACGGTTTATTTCGGTTTCTATGACACTCGAATCATTTATAAAAATCGTAACTTAAAATAATGTTGATTTGAATAAATAAAAAATAATTATAATAAAAATTTCATTACAATAAAACTTAGACAGCAACATTATTTCTATTAAAATAAGCTAGTTATGTAAATTATGTAATGGAAAATAACATTGCACCTAAACGTTTATCTAATTAGTTTTAAGTTTTTCTTGTTTTAGGAAATGTTCCGTCGTTACGTAAAGTCGCGAAGTGCGCGACCGATTGCACTCAGAGACAATTATCTACATTTCAATGTGTCACACTAATGTTGTGGTCTAACAGCTAATGTTACTTAAATTGTAATTCGGGAAAGTTCCTAATTGAATGAACACCAGTTTGACATCATTTCTGCACTGATTTTATACAATTATTCTTTTTGTAATAACTAGCAATAGTAGATGTAATGTAAATATTGTAGGATTAAACTTTAAAGAAACTATTTTCACTACTAAATTGTCATTTTATTTTCATGTGTACCAGTGTAGCAAACATTTGGTACAAATCTTTACTTATAAATATGTAGCCCTGCACGATTCCAATAACGAAGTAACGACCCGAGCCGAGGCTCCTGAGGGAGCCCTTGAGTTTAGTTACCCATAAACGAGGTTTAGCTAAGCGCCATCTGCGCTCGGCCACCTCAAGCTCTGTGAATCTGTAAATACCTCTTCAAGGCAACAGTGGCAATTCAGTCACAAAAAAAACGGAGTACCCGTGTCGTGACATGGCGAGCATAGTAATTTGTCTAAGTAATAGTTTATATTATTTCGTAGAATAATAAATAGGTATGTAAGTTCTAAGTGCCTCGAGTTGTGATAGACTAGAGTAAACTTCAGCAGCAGCCGACAGCTGTCTTGAATGAAGAAGAATTGAAATTCAATAAATCATTTAAAAGAATATTAGTTCAGCTGTAGCACCCTACTAAAAGGATTATTATTGTAAAGTATGAGCATCGGTGGCTTATGGGTTTAAGCACTTGACTTGTAATCTACAGGTTATGGGTTCGAATCCCGCCATGTACCGATAAGAAAAAAGTGAAAAAATTCAAAGATATGGCTGAAGTTAACCAACCCGCAGTAGGCCAGCGTTGACTAACGCCCAGGGACCCCTTACTTAGCTCCGAGCCCCCCATTGGGGACGTATAGTGAGCTGGTGGTGATAGTTATAATGTTCAATATTTTTTTTTATAAAGAAACTCAGTTTTCTGTTTTTATTGCAACTGCCGTCATCCCCTCCATTACTTGTCATTCGATCACGAGCCACCGACGACTACACACGTATGCGCACTTGTCACCCGGTTCTTTGTACTGCTTTGATGTTTTACCTGATGTTACAATTCCTTGAGAGTTGCTGGAAACTAAGTAGTTTCCATATAACCCACTGCGTTTTGTAAATCTGTAAAAATGTAAAAACTTGGTTCTTATAATAAGGTGTATGGATTATTTAAACAAATGTTATTAAAGTAATTAAATTGTAAGTTTTCTATTGGCATATTTTATTTATTCCTGGGAAAACGTTAAATAAGTAAACTAAGTTATCAATAAGCAACTTTTTCAAGCATATTTTTTAAACTTGTAAATGTACATAGCTAGGGACTAATGTTGCATTACTACGTATGTACATGCATATTATACGTAAAAACAAGGAACTCTTGAATTACAACTTGTACATTTTAAAATGTTTCGGTTAATTTTATTAAAATAAAGCAAAACATTTGTGCACTGAAATGAACAATGTCTGGTATTATTTCCTTAATTTAATGTGTTTTTCAGACAGTCTTATAATTTAATTAAATTTTATTTAAAACTTCTCTTTCGTATGGTTTGTGTTTTTTATACTTAAGTTGAATAATTCTCTCGCAAATCATCTTAATTATAATGTTGACAGTATTTATTAATAATTGTGTGAAACTGTTGCATTCGTTCACATATTTACATATATAACAATCTTTACAATGAAATATCTCTAAATTATGTATTTCAATTTATTTGATCCTAGCGATATATTGCAAAAATATAACTTTTGTATACAGATGTAAGATTACAAGTTCAGGATTATTAAATTGCTAAGTAGCACTATCCAATGAAATGTTTATTATATGATTTATAATATTACACAGGATATTTTTTTCTTATTTGTATATAATATTGTTTAATTGGTGACATTATCAATTACCCAAAAATGCTGCTGTCTGTTGTGATCGATCAAAATAAAGTGATAACAGAGACGTAAATTATTTTTCATTTAACAATCTGTAGGCGTAACATATTGTTTGTGTGTTCTATTCGACCGTGGGTTCCCACTGATGTAACTATCTGTCGATATACACTACAAGAACCAATGTTGAAGTTTGTTTTTATTAACTTTAAAGTGGGGAAGGTATATTGACCCCTGAGGTTCGGGCTGTCTCTACTTTTGTCTTTTGTTATCTCCGGCGCCTTCCACAGGTCGAGTCGAGAGTCGAGAGTATATCTTAATTTTATATTTTTCAATTAAATGTAAACAATGTTATTTGCTGTATTGTTTATAAATTAATTACGAATTTAAAATTTATTTTGTAAATGATGATAGCTACAACATAAATATCAAATTACTGTTTAGTTTGTTATCCGTAAATTATCCCAGACTGTATTACTTAGAACCTTTCTTTCCTCCTTGTGACGTCATGTCATCAGGTCCACCGCCGTCTCGTTTGTCTTGCCACAAGGTCCACACGACGCTTTCGCGTTGCTAAATGCATGCGTTATCACATTGTGTCTGCAAGCAGTTATAATTATCGATAACTTCAGCCGCCGTCTTCACTTGAAATCAACACGAAATTGTTTTGTTATTAGAATAAAAAAACAACTATTCGGTTCGCTATCTGCAGACACGTTTATTATTTTAATGATAAGGCGATGTTATGTAAGACATCACTACAGTTGCGAAGCGATTCTGTCGCAGATTTAAACAATTTATATAACCTCTAAAAATTTTAATATCATCGAACTTTTATTCCTTTAACCTGCTATTGTAAATAAATTGTTAATAATTTACTTTTACGAAGAAAGCAATTGCTTTATGTAGAGTTATGATCAGTATCTGTCACTTGCCAGTTATGGATTTTGGTGGGTATACCGACTTCTATAAACGGATGGGCTATGACGGATGCGATATCTTCGCCAGCAGCGTGACCGTGTCCGCCTTTGCGGTGGTGCAAAATAGGTATAAAATAACTAATTGAGACATAACTAATCACGTTATGTCATTATTATCAACACGTGTGTTTAAGTCGGAATGAGAAAGCTATTATATGCAGGCGCAGACCTATGCCTTTGTAGAGGTCAATGGGTGGGTAGTAATGGTCACAAACTATCGCCGCCTCCATGAGGCAAACAGGTATGCTGTGTAGGCGCAACAGCGTTGCATAGAGGATGAGGGCATGAGGTTGCAAGGTTCGGCGTAGTGCTTGCTGGAGGTAGTATGATGAAGGAGGATGTCTGCGAGGATGCGGTCGGTGTGAGGTGCGATGTGAGGGCCGGCAGCCGCGCCTCCGCCGCGTCAGCGTCAGTCTGCGCGCAGCCGCCGCCGTCGCTGAACGTGCTCGCAAATATCTCTCCCAGACATTACAAGCCGGCCTTGGCGCTATTTCGACCAGTTCCCGCGCTCCGTTCTATTTATCTTACGTGTAAGTATACATTTTGTTTTCACCATTGATGATGATAGAAAAATATGTTTTATTTAAAATCTGATTTGAATTTATTATTTTATGATTAAATTCTAATAAACTAAGTTTAAAAATTATGGAGATGAGAATAATAAAATGTTTAACAATTTTCTCTCTCTGATATCTTATGCAATGGCTGTTAACAATTAACTTTACAATAATTTCCCCTCATTGTGATTGCCTGTCTCACTGCCTCACTGCTTCTGTTTCCTTTAACAAAACACATGAAAAAACGATTCAGCAACAAATAGAAGGAAAACATAAAAGTTCGTCATATATGGTTTTTTAAGTAAATCTGCGCAATCTTTTTTTGAAGGTCTGAAATATGAAAATTATATTTGTAGCGTGTAGGTATTAAACTTAAAGATGAACAAATATTTAAATTATTACGTAGTCAAGAAAACTTATATTACAAAATAAATATCTTACCAAAATAGAAATTACGCAAAGTTCAATGAGGCTGCACTACATTGAGCTTGTCAAAATTCTTCTGAAGAGTCTCTAAGAATAAATTACATGACTTCTAAATATTAAACATTAACAATATAACAATACATTTTGCTGTTAACTGTCTCAAAAGACTGCAAGTTGTCTTTTTGACGATATTGAAGCGGCTGGTGGCGCAGTGGTTGAGCGCTCACCAGATGTCTTAGTTTCCAAGTTGCAATTTGCTTTTAGTATCCAGTATTTCTCTGTATGAACTTTTGTCAAGAATCTATGTTATTTCCCTTCTTTAACAAAATTGCGCGTTTACTTTATAAAATATCATGATAAAAATTAAAGAGTGACAAAAGTCAAAACAATAAAAAATATCGTGACCCCGAGGCGATGTTATATGTCAATAAACATAAAAATGATAAATATTATCAGAGCCAGTTGTTTAGCGGCGAAGGTTACGCAAAATAATTTATTGGACTTAATTAAATTTACTACCAACCGTGTTGCCCGGCGCTAGCGCGTGCGCCTGCGCCTGCGTTGGCATCCCTCGGGTAACAAGGCTCACTAAACCATCTTCTTTAAACTAATGTATCTGACAAAACCCACACGTTTTCGGTATAATTTATTCTATAATTTTTTAATCGTGTATTTACTAAAAAAATATTTGTCTTTTGGTTATGAAAACGCAACGAAAATGTTGGTTGTGTTGTTCGTGTTATCAGATGTGTTGGCGCAGTTTCGCGTTTGATAGCTACTGAATACGTAAATAAAGCTACTCAGAGCAGCGGCTGCGAGGCGCCACACCTCCGCCGCGCGCCTGCTCAGAGCTTTTCATTTATTTTCTCGTGTAACTCGCTCACGCCCAGTCTCAGTAACCTCTCGCGGTGACGCGTTAACGCTAACGACGTAAACTTTTTAATTTTGGCACACTCCCGCTCCCCCCCCCCTCCGCTCAGCAGCTCCGAATATTTTGCTATACAATCTATTTTCGCAGATCACATCAGATAGGATAAGACGGCTCAAATCATTTGAGAGTATTTGTTGAATGAACATTTTAGACGTTTGTTTTGCAATGAGTACGTTTACTTCGTCTAAACATCTATCTGGTGTTAATTTATTCAAATTGTCATAAGAATACGTAATGTGGTGTTTACACAAGCGGCGGCGGAGCGTCGCGTCTCGCGTTGAATCGCTGGCCGTTGCCGGGGAGGGGGCGCGGGGCGCGGGGCACGAAGCCGGTCACAGCCGGATTTCGTCTCTGTATAAATATCAAATTATCTAACATTTCGATATCTTTTATGATCTTTAGAATGTTATACAACATTGCCGAGTTTGATCAGCTTTATGTCTAAAAAAAGCGATTTGCATTACAATTGACATGAGCCCGGCTACACGTGCCGACAGGGCTCGAGGCTCGAGGAAGTGCGGACGTGGTGGATATGCGTCTTCAATGGACGCAATAAATCTCAATAATGGTTTGATTGCTGCAGTTAAGAGTTGGTGCGAGAATAGTTACCGGACGCCGCGCCTTCAGGGGCGCTGCATTCACCGATAAGCGAAATGATTCAAAATAAGTAATTGTTATTTTTTTGAAATAATTATGTATATTTATATTATGCGTACCAAGAAGCGGTGTATGTATGCATCTAGCAGCTACGTCACCCTGCTCAAACAGTAGGCGTGTCACCAGCTGACCAGGGCGCGGCCGTTGTCATTGACTGGTCTTGCATACGTCCTGGACGCACGCGTATAGACTCTTACCAAATGCTTCCAGGTCTCGTGCGAAAAAAAATACGATTTACTGTGTAGTAGTAAATCGTAATTTATTTTTTGTTAATCCTTGCTTGTTTTTATACAGACGTACGAGTAATGTTATCTGGAGAATGTCCTATTAACTAATACTGTAAATTTATTACACCAGCCTGCTTTGCTATTTTCTTTTTTAAATTCCGTATAATGAATGGTCGTCGTAATTTCTAGTTTAGTTAATAACTTCTCGGAATAATTGAATAAATTGAACGATCTTAAAATATTAATGCACGACAAAACAACAAACTTCTGCCGCCATCTCAAAGATTTTGATTCATGACAATATCTATGTTTTGGTTTAAATTGTTTTAAAATCAATCAAAAACCGTTTAAACTAAATAAAGTTATGTTTATTGCCGCTTACAGCGCGTGTCCTCGGTTCTGTTCTTCAGTGTAGTATAGTTATTTAAACTTTAGTCTATGAAATGAGTTGATTGTATGAGTGCTAGGACCAATTAGTGTTGGAAACCTTGTTATATGGAAGTGCGCAGTACATTGAGGTAGCAGGAGAGGGCAGTGAGCGCTGGCGGTGGACCTCGGCCCCCCATGGCAGCCGGCAGTGGTGATGATTGCACTCTCGTTACAACGTACGTCACTCGCGTCGCTCGCCTGCGCTCACCAAGCTGTTAGCAGTTTCAGGATATTAATCACATCGTCATTTACTTCGATTAATGCTAAATACTCTTCCAGTAGTGGGTTCATATGGCAATTGACAAAGAAATTTCTTTGTTCACTAATTCAAAGCATATCAATAAAGATATATATTTTTTACTTATAAAATTGCGCACGTTTTGCGTTACATAATAAAAACTATTGCTACAGAATATATTAAACGGGAGTTTCTTAAAGAACTACATAGTGTCATGGTTATCCTAGTGGATCGAATCTTTTATTGGCACTCAGCTGTTAATGGATTTGACCCGCGTCGCCCCCTTCCCCCCGCCGCCCGCCGCCCGCTCGCGTGACCATCGTCCACTGCGCTGCACCTCGCCGTTTGAAGTCGCCGGCGGCGTTTCCTTCTCAAGCTTCAATTGTATAGGGATTCGGCAGCAGCATAACTTACGAGTAGTTTGTCATTTATCATAGATTAGCCATGTAGATTGCATCGTTATTGACCATTACGTTATTTCTTATGTTTACTGTTATTTGCTGCAAAAGTATTATGATTAACGTCAGCTTACATTGCATGGCTTTCTTTCCCGCGGCGCGGCGATAAGCTGCGTGTATCTTATCACAGTAATCGCTCGCGCCTACCGCCCGCCGCCGCCGCCGCTCGCTCACTTGATTAGCGCTCAGTACATATTGCTTCATTTCTTTACTAATTGACATCATTGATCGCATGTGGGCATTCCATATGCGACCAATAGGTAGATATAGTACGCGATACGAAAGTAAACCCATATGTGCCGGCTACTGTTCATGTAAGCCACATTAAAAAACGAATGAGGTATCTGAATGTCTCGTAAAATTCTCCGAAGTGCTTGATTTAGTTGAGTTTTGTGCATTACCATAATGAGGAACAGAAAATTTTAGAAATAGGGCGGCATGATTTGATTGACGTCATCGCCGAATTAATTAGAAGCCCCGCAAACTCTGTCGCCAAAGCACTTACAGCTTGTCTTTAGCTTTTTTAGTCTTTAGCTTAACAGCTGTTGATATTAAAGAAATAGTGATTGAATAATTAAAAACGAAAAAAATCACCTTACAAAACCATAATTATTTGTTCTGAAATAAATGCTATGCTTAATGCACCGTGAGACTGCGTGTGTGAACTCATGCCTTTTGATGCAAAAATACTCTGTCCAATTGTCGCGGCATTTTATTTTGATTCTGACACAGTTTTAAATTTTCGCGGCCGTGTGTGTATATCATATTTTCAAAGCATTCCACTGACCCTGTGCGTTTAGTGTTTGAGTGTTGAACATTTTACAATCGATAGTTTGCCATAGTTCTAGGAATGACTGCGACTTGTGACAAAAAGCGAACCATTTAACTATGTAAAGGATGTGCCGGCAGCACTTGGATTCTTGTTGGACACAACGCTAGACAAACACACGGCGTCGCTCACCCATCCAGTATTGATTGCGACGTATTGTTTGACTGGTATCAAGTGCGTGTGTGCTGTGTGTCTACAGCCGAGCATGTAACTGCCCTCCATCCATCTATATCAGATCAAAAAGCGCTATAAAGTAGAGACTTTACAGTAAAATAACAAGTTACACGTTACAACATCTCATTTTAATTAACTCGAAGATAATATTCGATATGGAATGTGTCAGGGAGCAGACGCGACGCGGTCTTATCTACAATGTTTTTGCTAAAGGAAAATTTCTCGCGATTTGTTTTTTTTACATTATCGACGTGACGCCGTTCCCCGGGTACTGGGACACTTGTACAATAAATAACATTTATCGAGTCCTTCACCTACCTACGGACACATTCGCTTACATCACGAATGGAAATTCTGTGAATGTGAATAAAATGTCGCATTTTTGCGAACAGAGCGCAGCCGGGAAGCACAGGTTATCGCATTCTTAGAGATAACATTTTGTATTCTATCTTTTATTGAGGATAGCCTATTCTAGTGCGGCTTCATCCGCACGAAATTATGATTTATTTTATTATTTACATTTGTCAAACTATGAATAGCAAATGTCAAAATGACATGACTTGACAAATCTTGGCAATCATGCTTCCCTGAGGTTGGCAGCAACTTATGGTCTCTTTCTCACATTAGAGTTTTAATCCAAAATCTATACCCCTAAGTTTAATGGCGTGAAAATATATAGCCTAAAACGTGACGTAAGTATAGGGCTTATAGTTAATCAAAAATATGTTGTAATTGCTGACATCTTAGGCAACAAAGAAGTGTGTGTTTACGCTTTATTATAATAGTATAGATTATTGTGATTAAATTATGTAATGAATCGTTTTACTCTTATAATTTGTTTGATATAGCTATATTTGCAGAAGAAAAATACTGCGGTGTTTTAGTCATTTCGAATTCACCACAACAGCAGCATTGTCCATACCTTAGAAGGCGCTTTCCTTACAACGTTGTGACGTCACAGTCACTGTGCCATCACTCGGGGTCACATCGCCTCAACCATTGCCTCTGCTTATCTTAATAGCTAAATGTTATAGCTATATTCATATAAAATTATGATAACAAATCTATACTAATATTATAAATATAAAAACATTGTTTGTTTGATTGTAACGAATAAGCTCAAAAAGTACTGGGCCAATTTAAAAGTTCTTTCACCGTTAGAAATTTATCTGTAAGTAACATAGGCTTAATTTTTTCATTTCTTTATTATTATTTTTAAATTTCACACGGACGCAGTCGCTGGCAAAAGCTAGTCTAATAAATGCAGTAAATCTGTACGTGAAATCTTAAAACAATGCGTTTTATTTAAGTAGTGCTCTCAGAACGGAAGACGTTCATGTACAGATTTAATTGAACACAACTTATGTGCCATTGTTGGTAATTAGTTATATAAAACGTGACGTAAATATGTATGTGTGAGTTAATTTATCTTCACTAAATAAAGTACGTCAGACAGTAGAACACGCCATCCCAGCGTTACCTCTGACATGGCTGATGATCGCTCCGAGGAAACCAACGTGTTTGTATTGCTCTGTCATCATAGCTACATATTATTCTTTATTTAGTAAATAACCGAATAATTCGTAAGAAATTACCGAAGCTACGTTTCACGTCAGAGATATGAATAAATAAACATGAAATCTGCATCGTCAAATGTTGTTTAGTAATGGTTTTGTGTATGTGCTCAGATCCGACAGTCAGTAGTCGCGACAAACACCACTCACTAGATACCAGGAAGGTAGTTAACAAAGTCGCCTTCTTATAATAGCTGTAAGTATATCTCGATAATGTTTGTTTGTTAGTCGTTGGATTTAGATTGCAATAATTTTATGTTTTATCGAAATATCTCAGAATAACATGATCGCGCGTGCATTCGGCGCGGGTTGAGGGAGTGGGGGGAGGCAGTGGGAGTGGCGTGACGTCATGAGGGGATTATGAGTGTTGGGAATCGAACTCGGGAACACTCGGTTACTTAAAGTACAAAGAACACCCTATAAACATTACTATATAACATTGAGAATCCTCTCGAATTCAAACTTGTGTCTTTTACAAAGCGAGAGTACCATTTCTACAAAGGCCGGCAACGCATCTGTAGTTCTCTGGTATTGCGGATATCAAGAGCATCCATGGATTAATGGGTTTTCCCGACGCTCGTCGTTCTTACAACGCGACTAAAAACATAGTACTATGCAAAAAGTTTCTTATTAGTTGAGAGTCACGTTATGATAAATATGTCGACATATTTTTCACTATCCTTGCGTATGCAGTATCAATTATAGATGAGTATCGCGCGCTTTTCTCGCCGCTGTTAGATAGTATGTCTGTCGATAACGCCGCGCCATTGGGCCAGGCCCGCCGCCAGCCTGCCTGCATGCCAGCGTGCCAGCCCGCCAGCCCGCGCCGGCAGATTGCTATCATTTGGTCATTTCGCGAGTCATTGTTTGCTACTGGTAACTTCGCGGCCTTGATGTAATCACCTCAATGCTGACAATTACAATGTTGTAAAACGCAGCGCGCCGCAATGTAATAAGCGGATACATCTGAATCTCATCCGAAACATAAAACTCGTAAATTCCGCGGACTTTATGTGTGTATTCGATTTTAGTTATGCTAGTTCTTACTTCAAGTCGCCAATAATCTTTCTCTAGTGAATTCTTATTACTTCCTAGCTTTCAATAATTTATATTTCAGTGTTATCTTCTATTTTATTTATTACCGACTTTATTTATATTCTTTGTGGCATTTCCAAATGTTACTAATACACGTCAACATTAATGCAATGCAACTTTATTTACTTTTTCAAAGGTGTATATCTAATTGTAACATGATATTTTTTTCCAGATTAGAAAATTTCATCACTAGTCCACATAATGTCGACGGTAGTGGACTTCGCGTTGGGAGGAGAGGCGCGCGTCAACGGACATGGCTCACAACTAAACGGCTCTACTCAGCTGAACGGCTCAGCGCAGCACAACGGCTCAGCGCAGCACAACGGCTCAGCGCAACACAACGGCTCAGCGCAACACAACGGCTCAGCGCAACCAAGCGCAGGGCGCGGTCTGTGGGATGCACAATTTTTGCCTCCCCCTTTAGTGTTGGAAGATCGCAGTCGTGCTCTAAAGGTAATGACGATAGAATTACTGAAACAATCGAAGCGGCATCGCCCATTATTTATACGAGGTTCGAAGCGGACGAGATTCCGAAAAAATAACTAATCATCATGATGAGGGAAGAACAGCTGAAATAATATATTTATGTGTATTACGACAATTTAAAGAACGAATTAATATTTCTTTTTTATTTAAAAGGGCAAATTAATTTAACTATATCACCAGATGGGTAAAGTTTTAAAAGTCTCGTCAACTTGAGATTGTCTCTAGATAAAGTCATAATATGCTAATCCCCCGAATTCATTTCCTTAAGATTTCCTTCTATAGGTAACTATGCTGTTTATGCTGTTGTTTGTTCCTAGTAAAGTTGAAATATTTTTTCAAATCTTGGTTCAGCGAGAATCGCTATCGTTAAAAGTACTTTCAAACGATTGCCTATTTACTGAAAACATGCGTAACAGTAGTTTATCGTTTAATTACGCACTAATACTACACTAAAATCCAATAGATTAGAGAACGAAAACCGGCTAGGTATGTTACATTTTTGACGCATGAAAAATTCATCGATTAGATAATAGATCCTTTGTTCGAGTACATCGTGCCCAATAACTAGACTTGCACTGATGTCTAACCGCTCGCCGCGCCGCGGCCGCTCAGCGCTCAGCGCTCGTTTGCTTCCTAGCCGTCCTGCGGCCAATCTCATACCAAATACAATTACCTAAACATTCACGTATTTCCTATTTCCTGTGCAACACTCATTAATACCGAAATGAAGGAAAAGTGTTTATGTAAACGTATTTGCTCATCTCAGATATAACTAATTACAAATATATAGTTATTTATGGGTGCAGAGACGATGCACGAGCCAATGAAATTGTTTCAGAGGTCAAGACGTTTGCGTTAGGCGTACAATCATTTATCATATCAGTAACCTCTGATAGAGGTTTAGTGCGTCGCGGTTCAAATGTAGCGATAGCTATGTATTATAAACTAAACCTATCACCGTCAACACAGACACACCAGGAAGTTTATACGACGTAAATGAATGTTACATAACCGAAGTAAACTTAATTGCTCTTAGCTGATTTTTGTTGTATACCTTAGACGACTCCAGAAAATCCTTCCCGTCACCGCCACAGCGAGCGTCTTCTTTTCTCAACTCAAGGATCCTCGTTGACACAAGTATCGTTAAGCGTAGTTCTCGAAAGTTCTTGAACGTGTCCGTGGCGGCAATAATTACTTAGACGCGAAGTGACGGCGGCGGCGGCGGCGGCGGCGGTGCACTCTACTATTAATTGCAATTAATTGGCTTCTCCGGATGGAACAATATCTCAATAGAGTAATATTCCTAACTTGTAAACGTCAATTTGCCAGACATCGTTCCAGAAAAATAAAAAATATAATTATGAGAATTTGTGATTAGGGAAGTGAATTAACTATTCATTGTTGGCAGCGGCGCATTTGGGCCACAGCTGTGTCGCGTGACCACCTTCCGTTGGCGGCCGGCGCAGTGGCCATTGTTGCCCACTTGTCCGCTTATTTGCGAATTCATGCGAGTGTACAAAAAGTCCCGACACGTGAGCAGCGTGTGCGCATTGCGGCAACCGAGCTACGTTCCCTGAGAGCTGACCACCTCCTATCCGCATTGCAGGGGTCACATCGCAAGTTGATGTTAAATTTAATTTAACATGGCCGCGATACGAACACCGCGACCGAGGTTATTTGCACCAGTGCAGTGCCGGTATTTACTTTTGCCATAATGTTTGTGAAGCTACGCCTGACACTAAAGACAGCGTCAACTACATTTACCTGATTTTGATGCGATTGAATGTTGTAGAAACTCATCGTCAGCAGTCACTTCACTGTGCACTGAGGCCATAAAGATAATTACAACATTAACAGCAGTAATTAGATACCCCGCCGCGGTTAATTCTTATATTATTTTATTGTACTCATTATATCTGATAGCACGATATCATTACTCAACTAAGTACATACATATTTTACTGATATGTTCGGCAAAAGTTTTGCGCAGTTTGGTTTGTTGATTCTATCTAGTGTTTGGATAGAGTTAGAGTCATATCGAAATCAACTTTTAAGCAAGGCTACACCGCCGCAGCTTGCTTACAAAAAGAGGCTAGTTTTAAAGAATTAAAATCCGCAGGTTGCAGCGCGGTTGTCGGGGCTGGTGTTGTGCGGGCGGACGCTGGTGCGTGTTGGGGAGACCTTCGCGCGAGAGCTGGAGCGCGGGCTGTGCGGCAAGCCCTCCAGCCTGCAGATGGAGAACACCTACGTGCCTGAGCTGCCCGACGGCACCGGTCAGTTCTCCGCCGGCCGGTCCCAGCCGACACGGCCAACATCACACAGCGCACCACAAATTGCTACCTATGTCGTATAACTATTTAGTCATACAATTATATTTTATTATATACAAAGAATTACATTAACGCGCATTAACTACAGCTGCAGATCTAGTTAAGTATAATTAGTTAGAATTTTTAGCTTACGAAATATCATATTTGGCAAAAATAGATAAACAACTCAGCGAATGTTACACCTGGCTGTAGCGATAACGTTGTTACCAACATGATACAAGCATTGTCCGCACTCTGTAACTTCAGAATAAGTCAGAACTGTCAATCGATGGAAAGCGGGGATTCAGAACCTAAAGGATATTAGAAGTAGCTACGGAGAAAAATTACATCTAAGAAATACGTATAAACGATACGCGAAATAAGTAGTCTTAAGAAATTTGATTCTTAAGATTAACCGTTTGCGGTTAGACATTTATTATTGTCGTCAAAATTTGCCAATTATGTACTTTCGTGACACACGCTCGTGCATATGTTGTGTGGCGCGCACTGAGGTGTCTCTGCAACTTGGCAGAAGAGGGCGTGTTCCTGGCGCTGGACCTGGGCGGCACCAACTTCCGCGTGCTGCTGCTGCAGCTCGCCGCCGGCCAG
>NW_013525069.1:23487-25286 GCF_000836215.1 Papilio polytes | reverse complement strand
GCCGCCTGCCCTAGCGGCCCCTGCCCTAAGGAACGTCGTGTAGTCACCGCCGCCCTACATTTTGTACTCACCGCGTATGTCTTCACTACACAGGATTCAAATTTTAAAATTATAAGTTTGATATTCCGTTGCCTCATTGTACATCTGTTGCACTCACTCAGAATGACTTATTTAACCAGACGTAAAGCTGGTCGACTGGCTTGCTGGCTAGCTGGGCGGCTGGCCTGCTGGGCGCAGGTGCCGCGGGGAAACACGAATAAGTGACTAGTTAGACTGCTATCAAATCATGACTGTGATTAGTTTGTATGAGGATCTTGTACGAGTTGTGTTATAGTTATATGTTGCGTGTGTGAGTGTGTGTGTGTGTGTGTGTGTGTGTGTGTGTGAATTTAGTGAACCTTGTTAAGTTGTATGTGATATGCATTTTTAGATATTAATTAGATAATGATATTACAATAACAAAAGGGGGATTTGTATCGTCGCAATCGTCGAATGGTGAGATTTATTCGCCCAAGAAAAAAGACAAAATTAAAAGTACATACTCGTACGGTATATAGAGGGCACTGGACGTACGTATGTGTTTATGTATACTGTAACTGCTGCGACGATTGAGATCTGGGTCATCACTTCTTGATCCAACACTTATGCGTACCAGTTATACTTGAGTGCCATATTATAAATGTATATAGCTAAGTAACGGTGACATGTATGTACACAGTACATGCATAAAGGAATATATTTTTGTTAAATTTTTTGAACCGGACTGGCTCCGAGTAGATTTAAGCGAAGATTTGATATTTATTTACCAATTGGGATTTTTTATGAGGCAGTGAGGTGCCTTTGTGCTCTGTGCTGCGCAGCGCGGGATGTGCGCAGGAGCACGAGTTTTGTAAAGTTTTACTAAATTATATCAATATATTTATATTTTACATACTGATAAACCTGCCTTTCATTTCCTTCCCTTTTTCTTAATATTACTTTCTTGTACGGCAAAATTTAATTAAGTATGAATACTTCAAACTAAAGTTAGCTACCAAAAAGTTTAATGAGGTGTAAGTCGTTACTTTCATCTCACACATGACTAAGTAGAACATTTTGACACTTGAAAAACATTTCCCACAAGGGGGAGGTGTCGGCGACAATGTGAAAAAACTTAAAATGAAAACAAATCACTTTAATAGTTTAATTAATAAGTACATTAAAAACAAATAAATAGTAAATAGAATATGTTCTGTGTATATGTAAATGTTGTTATCCCGGCGGCGTCACCTCCTCCTCCCGCTTAGGTCACCTCCACCTTCTCGCGCACCTTGCGCAGGATGCTTTGCAGCTCGGAGGCGGACGTCGTCTTATACTGCAAACAGTTACAACATTGTAAAGGGCTGAAATCTAGCACAGGGAGACATCACTGTTTTTTATACCAAATCGGCCACTTACTAAGATTTTATCACCGCGATTGAAAGCGCGGATAAAAGGTAGCTACTACTTTAGAATTAGGGTACGTCAGTTAAATTCTACTGTAACTTTGGAACCGACTGAACAACGCTTATTTGTTGACAAGCAACTACCCGACTTCTACCATTTAATATTGAATGTACGACTATATCACGTTGTTAGTAACGGACTCGGCTCGTGACGGCCGAGTGTTACGAGTGTGTGCAGAGAGGAAGGGCTCACCCCGGACACGTTGCGCTGCACCAGCACCTGGCTGTAGAGGCGCTTGCCCTCGTCGTGTCCGAGCGCGCGCTCCAGCTGCGCGCGGCTCAGCGCGAACAGCTGGTGTCCGGGCACGCGGAGCT
>NW_013525069.1:11372-20435 GCF_000836215.1 Papilio polytes | reverse complement strand
CGGGGACCAGCCGTCCATGAACACCGGCTGGTAAGGAGGAATCGCGGTCTTCCATTGTTCCCTACACAAAAATTCAGCCGTTGAACACAAATTGTTTGGTCATTGGGAGCACTGGTCCCGCGAGCTACGACAACATGAACTTCGTTGCACAATGAGAACCTTAAATTTTCTGTATTGTTAATATTTTATTATTGTACTCGTAGATCGTAATCCGGCTTTAAAATGTTATCGATATCTAGAATGTCGTTATAACATGGCGTGTAACAATCGCAAATATCTCTGTTATCTACGAAATTATCTTGTTTTTGTTTGACAACGTTGGCGAAGAGGGATAGAAATATGTCAGTACTAAACTCAATCGAACTATCGAGAGGATAACGAAATAAAAAAGGCAATGATGATGACGAAGAGTCTAGCGACGAAATCGGCGTTCAGTTACCTGGGCACGAGCCAGGCGTCGCCCAGCGAGTGCCACAGCTCGGTCTCCTTGCTGGTGACGCAGTTGGCGAGCAGGTTGAGGGCGTCGCGCGTGAGCAGCGGTTGCACGACGCGCGCCGCCAGCCGCCCGTCCGCCGCGTCCTGCGCCGCGTCCACGATCAGCGCCAGCGGCGTGAACAAGAAGTGCACCAGCTCCGGCGCGTTGGGGTCGTGTATGTGCGCGCGCAGCCTCGCCAGCAGGTTGAACGACAGCTTGAACTTTTGCAGCACATCGACGAAGTCCCGCTCCGGCGGCGGGCGCGTGCGTAGCGCCAGCATGCCGTCGCCGGCGCGCCGCGCGCCGCGCCCGCCGCGTCGCCGCCGCTCCAGCTCGCGCGACGCCGCCGCTGCGTGCTGCAGTCGCGCTATGAACTTCTCGATGTCGTCGAAGCACCGGTTGAGGATGGCGATGTCCTGCTCGTACAGCCGCTCTGAGCCGGTGGACGAGGCGTCGTCGCGGTCGCCGCCCGAGCCCGCGCGCTCACCGCGCTCACGTCCCAGCTGCGCCGCCATCGGCTGCGGAAACGAAGCGGAAAGACAGTTAAACCACGACAACAAAGTTTTTACAAAACAATAGGGGATCGAAACTCACTCGTAGAATATTGTTAATACTTGTTTTTTTTTATTAGTGACATTTGACAGTTAAAAGCTAACTTACTTTTGTTAAGTTGAAGTGAGAGCGCAATAAAACAATTTTGGAAAGTCATATTCTTATAAATGGAGGAACGTACGATGAAAAATCTGCTCGCCCTAGCTAAAGTATAATATTATTCATAGGAATGGCCGGCTGCAGTAGATTGATTTATTTATTTATTTACACGGTAGACTTGTAGTCTAGTTAAGCTGTAGCTGTAATGTAACATTAATAGATTGATATATCATAATTGAAGTAACCATAGATATTTATAAGATGCGTGTTTATCGCGGGCTCCATTGATACTGGCAGATAAGCAATCGCACAAGTGGAGAGCGATAGCGGGGAACCTACTTCTAGAACTGAATACTGTCGATACGATACTGCCGCTCGCCGCTCGAGTGACGTCACCCACATTGGAACTTTACCATTAGTCATTTACGACGAGTCGCGTACATATGCAACAGCTTTCTATCTCAACGTAACGTAATCCAGATTTTTATTAAAAAAAATAGTACAAGACATTTGTACTCCTCACCTGCCGACGCGGACGCTCGATCTCGTTTTCTCTCTCCCTCTCTCGTTCCCGCTCGATGACGAAATCCCGACCGGGTTCCCCTGCCGCGCCGCCCACCCCCCTGCACACCACAACGTCACTCACTGACTGCATACACAAGACTATCTTAACTATACGACAACAACGAGAAATCGGAATAAAATTTCAAATGTGAAAACCCTCATCCCGGGCCGGTAGGATTGTAAAATATACTTGACGTCACATACCACTAGCAAATTCCTGTATTTTTCTTTCTATGTCTAGCCTTTAAAAATAGTAATATCATATCTCGTTCAAAATTTTACTAGTACTTAGTGACAGAAGGGGAATTGTGTAGTTAGGCCGCACCGGGGGCGCCAGGAGTACGCGGAGACGGGCAGCGGCACCGTGGGCGGGAAGCGATACGAACGCATGCTGGAGCGGAGCGGTCCGTGCTCTTTGCGCGGTCCACGCGGTCTGGCCCAAACTCGCACATCTCACGTATCGATATCGCCGTGCTATTATCTCCCAGTAGGCCGTCCTCCGATATCTCCGCAATCTTGTTAATATATATATTTTTTAAATCAAGGCTCCATCGCCGTGCGCTCCGGAGCAAGAGGAGAGAAAGGCTGGCGGGATGTACTAACTTGAGCGCATTGAGCTCCTCAACGAGCGCGTGCGCGGGCACGTCGTGGCACTGGAAGATGTGCAGCTCGCGGCGCGCGTCTGGCGCGTCCGGCGCGCCCGCCACGAACGCCAGCACGTTGTTGTACAACTCGCCGGGCTCGGGCGACGTGAACGCCGTCGGGGAGTGCACGTGCGACGCCGGGAAGCGCTCCATTATACTCTGTTTCACACCCATACATAAACAATTGAGTATTTTATAGAAATGTTGTCAAGGATTAGGAGTCTTGTATGAAGTTGAGATATTGCACCTGTAAAATAGACGCTCAAGTAACTAATACCAATATTACTACACAAGTGCAGAAGTCTTGTTTCATAAAAGTATTATGTCTGCTCGGCGTTTAGTAAAACTCTCTAACGAGTTCGATCCGTCATTTTTAAACAATACATGTTTAAAAACACTAGCAGCAGATAGAAACATCGTGATATGTACTTATACAGAAGATGCTCAAATCGCAGATTTTCTTTGACCCGAGCTGATGTATGCTTTGAAAGTGTCATACCCCTGACTCATAGTCCATGACCAGCACCCACTGGTCCTCGAGACATAGCTGCATTTTCTGACTCCATATCCCTGAAGAGAAAAACACGTCATAAAACACAGATTTATCTTAAGGACTGTTGGTTTCCGTCATTGCTTAGTCACCTGTCATCAATTCAATGAAAAAATGATAGCTACGTTATCTAAGTATAGGCATAATGAATGACTGTGTTAGCTATTCATTACTCGTATTTACAACAAGTATGATTTGTCGCTTTAACCAGCTCCTGTTTAAAGTAATAATAAGTCAATTGTTGTCATCACGTCGCATCAGCGCAGCCGGAACCGACTGTGTGAGTTTCGTGACTCTGAGAAATACTGATCAAGGCCTTGGCATTCGCTTTAATAATGAGGATATTTTACCAAAAAACTCAGTCTGTTTCGTAAGGCGTGGTTAGGAGTCGTACCGTTAGTCTTCTCTAGCTGCAGCAGCCGACGCATGCCGTCCGCCGGGTACACGATGCCGGTCTCGCGCGTCACCGTGAACGTAGCGAGGTGCTCCAGCACGTAAGCGCGCAGCCCCGCCAGCTGCTCGAACTGCTCGAGCGCGCGCTGCGTGTCCCCCGTGCCGCCCCCGCCCCCGCCCCCGCGCTGCGCCATCCCTCGCGCCCTCACGCAGGGTGGCCACACATCCCCGGCTGAAGGACACTCGGTTGCACTCGGTTTCAATCACTTCTTAATGTATCTGTTGAAAAAACATATTTACCTATACTATAAAATTGAAAAGTTTGTATAATATTTGGTTAACCGGTTTCTAATCATTAAAATTAAGCAACGACGAAGACAAATTTTCGTTCCAGTCATTCTCTCCAATTAAGATAGAAAAAACATTTGGCATTGGATTATATTGTTGCTGATATCTGCGGGTAGCCTAATGTCCTAGAGGACCGTCGATGTGGTACCGTGGCCCGCCAATGGTTGCGACACACGAGGCACTAGAGTTTTGTGATGATCAAATAAAATAAGCAATCTTCACTATATGTTCTGGTCAATCTTCACTGAACAAGTGTTTACTTTTAGAATTTACTTTCACCTTTTCCTCCGGCGGCGCGCGTCTACACTCGTATTCACAATTATTGCCTTCACAGCGAAGATCTGTGTCACGTCAGGTCCCGCACATTTTCATTTCGTTCATGGCCACGGCACGTTAGCCGAACTTAAGTCCGCTTTTCACTACAACAATTCGATAGAAACTAGCGCGATGCGTCGCACTCGGAAGTGGCGACCGACAGGTGCGCGGAGCTGC
This sequence comes from Papilio polytes, assembly GCF_000836215.1. NCBI lineage: Eukaryota > Metazoa > Arthropoda > Insecta > Lepidoptera > Papilionidae > Papilio > Papilio polytes. The sequence continues at coordinate 16,318 of NW_013525069.1, read as the reverse complement.
GCGTGAGCGGCATCACGAGCGATTAGTCCGTCATGCTCGCACCCGGTGCATCCTCCTACTGCCATCTTTCTCGCACTAGTGTACAAATACAACAGGATATAGTTTTCATTGTACCGGAAGTCGTTCCGTTATTTATGACAATGCCCACGAATTATAAGAATATGTAACGAAATTGTCTATTATCTTAATAGTTATTACAAAATTGCAATTAGTATTGCTGTGTGTGGTCAGAAAAAATGTGTAACATGTTTTTCTCTCAGAGATTATTTGTCGTGCGTGTGTCACGCGGCCTGGGCGCGCCTACGTGATAGGTCCGCCTTCTCGGAAGATCATCGAAATTTTAATGTAGTCAATTATACAGACTTTACGTAAACCGGTTGCAAGCGCGAAGCCTTCAGGTATGTATGTAGCTAGATTGGCAAGGACGAGCGCGAGGCACACGCGATACTTGCATATATCATATTATATTATGTATGTATTCACTTAACATAAGCATAGCTACAGTACCTACATGTTAATAATAATTGCTTAAGTTCGTTTGAACGATCAGTAAGTTAGACACCAGACTTTTCTAACTGAAAGTATTTATGTGGGCAGCAGCGTCAATTCGGACACAGTACACACACATGCTGTAGGCTGTAGGAGACTGCCCATTCTGTATCATTGCAATACTGTAAGTAGCATTACCTCTAATGCTGGACTCACATCGGGTGCCCGTCACTGACACCGACACCGTCATCATCCATCACTTAATTTCTTACTACACAATCTAGATTTGACATTTAGAATAATAAAAAATTGATCTAACATTCCGGGCGACATAACTGTAGAAAATTCCCTCGACTACGAAGGTCATCATTTGAATTTAAACAAACGTTAAGAGCGATGAATACGAGTCGGAGGCACAAACAACATGCATACACTCTATACATATACATAGTACATACTTATATGTACATACTCACCTGTGCGGCGTTGCCGGCTATTGTATTGCTCGCGAGTGTGTGTGGCGGACACACGACCAACGCGTTATCGTACACTTTAATTGGTTTATCTTAATGTCCATTTACAATGTACATAATTTGCTCAGAAACACTAAAGATAACAGCAGCGCAGCGCAGTCCTTCGTGTAAGGCGAGAATAAGCTTAGGCAATAAATGATGAGAGCGGAGAGGCGCAGCGAGCTCTGCCCATGTCGCACACACGAGGGCGTCACAGCCGCGTTGTAGGTACACAATATAACACAACACAACACAAGTGTAATGTGCACTTAAAGGCGATTAGCTAATACCCGCGCATTCCAACACCGACTCGTGCGTGACGAATTCGCTTGCGAAATGAACAAGTGTGTAATTTATTCAATACATGTTTATATGGTATCGTAGCCCTTATTGTTAACACGCCTAAGTGCTAGTGTCGTTTGAGCGCTTGTTGGTTATTGAAAGTGCATTGTCGAGGTGATGTTAATGAGTGCGCGGGGCGAAGTGCGCGGGGCGCGGGTTCGGCGGGAGATGTCTCACTCGGCGCTGCTAATGAATAGCGCGTCGTGTGACCGTGACACGGCGCGGGGCGGCGGGGCGGCGGGGCGGGGTCGCTGGAAACTTGACACACATTCCACTTACGGTTTAGCAGTAGGGCTCCGGCACCTCCAGACTAACGACTTATTTGGTTGTACTCGTATTCGTACAATTGATCCTAACTATTGTATCATACTACAACTTGACGTTAGAAAACGCGAGTGGAGGCCTGGGAAGCGCGCAGTCGTGTCGCTTGCCCTATCGCTGTCAACTCTCCCACCTGCGTCGTGTGGTCGCAAGATCTACTATTGGAGCCACCAGCTGACAATACACGGCTCACCTTATTATACACAATGCAAAGTAAACTGCGATTGCATTTTGCGCATGTTGGTGAAACCATACAGATGTTACTCGTGTGTAGCGGCCGTAGTTAATGTCCCAAATATGTCTGTTCAAATTACATAAATACCTTTTGAAATGAGCATAATGTAATTTAATGCGCCAGTTGGAACAGCTGACGATTACGAGGTATTGAAGCCAATTAACATTTGGCTTAAGTCGACAGTTTCAAAGGTTTCTTAATTCCTTAGATATTAGTTATTACAAGTAAAGTGTCACACTTATAGGCACTTTCGTGCCGACGCATGTTGTTGCTAAGGCGGTGCGAGTTGGAACTTATTGGTTTATAAGTTATGTATTTTATTTGCATCTTTATAAAAGTCAAGTAAAGGTCGATGTGCATGCTACACACAAGAGGTAGCGAGACTGCAGCGGGCGGGGTGGGGGCGGGGGCAGGAGGAGGCTGCATGTAGCTGGTTGGAAAGCGAGCCCCGCACCAGCCGCGGTGTAATCACTGGCGTACAATAAGAGATGTGACAATAGCATTACATCAATACGTAAAGCGAAGTCTTTGCGGGGTACAACATTTTAATGTAACTAATTGAGGTAACGAGGAACGTAAAAACAATGTGGAATAGTGCATAAAGTTATTGTACAAAAAAAAATTAACTACACTAAGTATTATGGTCAAATTTCGTCTAATTAAAACCATCATGCTATGCTTTTATATCTGTTGTGAATAACGATAGTAATACATTTTTACTTATAGTTACGTTATATCTAAATCTTGTAAACTGTATCCGGTCGTATACAGTCGTATCCGGTCGACTGTACACCTAACCGTTTAGGCTCCGTTCCTAAAACTCTTATTATTACAAATAAGTACCGGCGATTGTCTTTATGATAAACATATCCATATTCCTACTATTAATATTTATCTATTAATTTAGATTTCAGCTGTTATCTAAGATAAATACCGTTCGAGAGTTCTAAGTCTGTCGGTAACAACTTAACAAGCGAGTACATTTTAATTACCTACACTAAAAAATGGGAACTTGTTTAGTATGAGAGGATTTTCGTGATGTGTCAATGATCACTAGGTAAATGATATACACATATATTTTTTAACATAAACAAACCAGCGCTTGACCACGATTCCACCTAAGCTAAGTGAAGACGCTGCCGAAGGATAGAGCGCGCTAGCTCAATAAATGCCGATTCACCCTGCTCTTGAAGGCACCCACGTTATAACTGGACGGGAACACTGAGGCCGGCAACATGTTAATACATACATACATTTTTATTATCAATTTTGTTAGACCGACAAATCATTTCCAAGTGCATAATTAGAAAATTAATCAAGTGTCGAGTGCGCGCTGACTTCAATGTGCTCGACGGCTTTTTTGATCCCGTCGAATGCACACCACATTGCAAAGCAAATAAATAAACACGACCATACATATCTCTCAAACATAATCTTCCCATAAAAGATTTCAACGCGCGCAACATCTCCCGACAGCGAGCCACAAAAATAAACATCCAAAAAAAAATAACCTGGAGAATATTTGTAATAGTAAGTTATTATTTATTTTCATCGGATTGAGATGGAGGATGACTAGTTTACAGTTTCAGAGGATTAAGCAAACTCTCCGGCGCTTATCTTATCACTAGTTCGGCCTACATGTTGCTTGCTACAGGAACGCTCCACATGATTGCGACACGGCGCAGAGTGACCGACATTTGTAAGTACATGTGGATGTATATGTGTACAACTTTAAACCATATTTGGATGAAAATAAGGCGCAATACAGCTTGGGCAGAGACGCGTCAGACCCGCTTCGTCTCGTGTCACTACACGTGACTTTATAATATAATATCTATATAAGCATAGATCATACACTGGATTTGTAATTGTTTATTTCATAATTGTCATTTTACGTTAATAATTTTAACTCCACATAAGTATTTAGTGACGACGTGCGTGGTGTGGCGAGCTGGCGAGACTCGGGCGCAGCGCTCGTGTCCACAAGTGTTAGTAGGCAGGAGTCCAGTTCGGTTGCATCAAACATTCCAAACTGCGAGTGCGTGCCGCGTGGGAGCGTGATGGCACGCGTTAGAGAAGGACGGACGACGACTACGTCATCAAATTATGAACTAAAGATGGTGGCGGAGCTATAGATGTGTGTGTGTGTGTGTGTATGTGTGTGTTTGTGCGATGAAATTTCATAAAACGTTAGGTTTAAATGTTTGATTTATAAAAAGCTTAGGAGATTATAAACTATGAATATTTGCAATGCCATTACGGATATTATGTACGTACGTAAATATGAAATGATTGCCGACAGTCGCAGCCTGGTTAAATGTTTATGACATAGAATGTAATGTAGAATGTAGTATTTCAGCGTACTTATACAGAAAAAAAACCTTTCAAATTATCTGTCCGCATGTCCGCGTTTTTTTTTATGTAACAATGTATTTTTAAGATCTGTAAATATTGTTAACCTTTTAAAAATCGAGATTTCCAAAGCACTCTTTAGTGGTTATATAATTTTAGCTAATAAAAGCTTTATGTGTTTGCTTGTGTTTATGTATCAGCCGCGTAGTGCTGCAAATATGCCGACTGATAACACTAATCACAACGCCTTTCTGAATCATCTCAACGGCGGTACACTTCTGTTAATGACACATTCGAGTAAATACGTGTTTGATGAAATAACAGAGATTTTGCTTGCAACAAATTCCAAGACTTCGAGGGATCCAAGATATCGAAGGCCAGACTCGATATACGGATCATTATTTAATTAAATATTTTCACATGTCTTAAGATGCAAGTACGAGTATAACTCGCTAAGACCGACACTAAAAAACGTTATCAGTTATTTTGTTTGACGCAGGATATTTCTAAATCCGATGAACTTCAAACGATGTCATTGACGATAATGCTTATGAATTGTTACACGATTTAAAAGTTATTATGATACGGCCCCACCTCGCTTTTCATTATGAAAATCCTTCATTGATAGTGAGTAAAAACAAATGATCGACGACGACATTTGTTCTGTCAGAGGTTCGTCCCCGCGCCGACGGCGG
>NW_013525069.1:0-11345 GCF_000836215.1 Papilio polytes | reverse complement strand
CTGCGGCTGCGAGCCGAGTATGCTCAGATGGGGTATATATTCAAGATTTGTTGCACTCAACTGTGTTACATATACAGTAATATCATTCGGCCTGGTGCATCTTTCCAGCTTACAATCAGCTGTATTTTTTTTGGCTTCTTAAATAAATGTTTCCGCTGAGTTGTGATGTGCATTTAGCTCAATGATGTACACAGTGTAAACAACATTTAGGTATTTTTTTAGATTACGATTCGCCATTTTGCAAATGAGAGCACATTTTTTTGTGTCGACATGTGGAAAATATGGACATCGGTGATTATAAATCGGCAGTACATTCGTCACTACGTTCATACTACAAATGTGGGTTTTGTAGCAATGGGATCGATTCATTTGGAGTAACCAAGAAGCAAAGCCAATAAAATATTAATAAGACAACACGAGATCACTGGTATTAATGTCGGTTTACCCTGGCTGTGCATATATCTGCATAAAGTTAAAGAGGCGCAGATGTAATGGCCACCTTTAAACAGAAATAGTAATGTTACTTGCTTTTCCTATACATTCCCTTTGACGCCAAGTTTATGTCCTCTTCCCGTCCCTTCATTATCAGCAAAACCTTCACTAGATGAAATCCTGAATTGCTTCCACTAGAAACTGCCTTTAGTGTGGAAGTGCTACTGAACTGAAGGAGCGAAGACCGAGTCAATTGTGCAACAGAAAATACAAACTGAAGAGCTCAACAATGTGTGCGAACTGACTTTGGCTTACCTAACCGGAGTCCAGATTCAGAGGATCCCATTCTTTTACGTCTTACTTCCAGAAGAACGGTAACAAAATGGATTTTGAGAACAAGCTGAGTGAACAGCACCCGTGCACTGCGCAAAGGTCAACAACTAGCGCCTTCATTAGTATTAGAGAGGCGGAGGCGGAGGCGACCGCGCGCCCCACCCCCCTGCGCCCGCGCACTGCTGGCGAACGGAAGTTTATGCATGCGAAGCTTCCGAACGCCGCTTCCTCTGCTATGTCCGCGATTATGTGGCCATCATATCGCCATCGCCCGCCTTATTACCGCCGGCCACTGCTACCGAGATTCGACTCTCTCTGCAAATGCACTACACACGTTGAAGGTCTCCGATTCCAATCATACACCGCAGCGCTAACGCGCGCACTTCGCCTGTACTCACCTCGGCCGCCTTCAAGTCGACGACACGCCACAGGAAGGATCTTCGGAACACGCACTACACTCACAGTATTTGCAATACCTCGCGCCGCGTTGGCGACCCGACGTACACTGGCCCGGCCGCGCCCCGCCGCACCCCGGCCCCGCTGCCCCGCAGAGCCTCAACAGGTGAGAGGGGGGTGGGGCAAAGAGGGGGCGCTCGACGCCGGGCTGGGGGCGCGCGGGGCCTGCTCGCGCGGCGGCCGTGTGCGCTGCGCGCGCAGTCGCAGCGATGTCCGCGAACGGGTCGGCGGCTGCCGAGCCGCGGCTGTGCCACGTGCGGAAAGTGCCCGACTTCGACGGTTACGGCTTCAACTTGCACGCAGAGAAGGGCAAGCCCGGCCAGTATATCGGCAAGGTAGATGAGGGCTCGCCCGCGGAGGCGGCGGGCTTACGCCGCGGGGACCGCATCCTCGAGGTGAACGGGCAGAGCATCGCAGGCGAGACGCACAAACAGGTGGTGGCGCGGATAAAGCAGCGACCGGACGACGCCGAACTTTTGGTGGTGGCGCCAGCGCCAGGCGACCCCCTTCCCGCCGAGTTGGATGCGCCGCCCTCGCCGCCATCACCTGTTGCGTCCGCCGGTGTCCTCGCTCCCGCCGCGCCCGCCACCGACGCGGAGGCACCGCGCCTCAATCTTACCATGACGGCGGCGGAGATGCGCGCGCACCTCGCTTCCAAGAAGAAGGTGGACCCGAAGAAGGTGCCGATGGACCTCAAGTCCAAGTTCGACATTGTGAAGAAGCTGTGAGCGCGCGCGCGGCGTTGCCGCTCCGCGCCGCGCCGCGCCGCCTTCCATTGCCATTGATTTTATTGTACATAGGTATTATACGTTTTAAGGAATTTCGATAGAACTACGTATATGTTATAATTATATTGTAAATTATTTTTATGAGCGTAAATCGATTGAATTTTTATTAGCCGATTATCTAAATGTGTACTTTAAAGTTATCTACATACTTAAGTCCAATTATTGTTGAAAGATTAATAAAGGATATTGAAAAATAAAGTGTTCGTGTAATGATTTGTGAATTTGTGTGCGTGGGCGCTGGTTTGGCCGGCCTGCCGCCTGTGAAGGGGGAGGGGGCTCCGGCAGGGGAGAGGCGAGGCGGGGGGGATGTTCAAGGACGTGTCGTCGCGGTCGCTGACTGCGGCGGAGTGTTCCCATTTTTTTTCTCGTTATTTTAGAGAGATGACAACATTTTCAGCGCTCTCGAGTCGGCGATGACGTAGCGGCTACCGGCAGGTGACGTGTACTAGACAGGTAGATGTCGCGGGGTCGATCGGCGTGGCCTCGCCTGCAACAAACACCACGAGGCTTTTTTTTATTTCCTCTGCACACGGCCAAAGTAATATTTACAAAAGTAAAACAGCACAATTGGCGGCGAGCGTTGTCCGGCGCGACAGGCTTACTCACCAGTTCACCATTCACTAGTATTTCCCCTTGTGTTATTCATTGAGTAATTATTTTGTTTTATATATATGCCATTAAGATGTTTTAGGTTATTCTCGTCGATAAACATAAAAACTAAATAGTTTTGTATCAATTTCAACAGTTACCATTAGTAAGGACATGCGATTATAGTAGTGAGTTCGACTCTGCAAGGCGACCGTTGCCGGCGACACGGTCTACATCCAGACTACGAGTAGACCAGACGCTACATGTATTAATACAGTACTCCATTTTTTTCGTTATGTAAAGAAAATATTGAAATAAATAGTAATAAATGTAATTCGTGGAGCTGTACATGTTAATGGTACTAGTAGTTACAGTTCTATGACGACGTAACGTGAGCAAGGCGAGGCGGCGACGGGACGGCGACGGGACTAGTTGGCACGGGGCGCGGTGCCGCAATCACATACAACTTAGTTTACATGTATGTTATTTAAATAAATTTGAAAAAATAGCTATCAATACAGGTGATTCTTAACGGTCGGAATTACCCTGTACCTGTATACACACTTCAAAGATATTAAAAAAATATTTTGAGGAAGCACTATGCTTGACACTTCACTTGATACATTTTTCACATGAACCACATATCAATATAATTTATTGTATTAAAACTAATTGCCAATAGGTGTCAATAAATAGGATTTAAATGTTTATGTTTTATCTTATGACACTGTTTAGTTTATTTTATAACAAACTATGGAGCTTACAATTTTGTAAAATGTGTAATAACATCAATACAAGGAGCTGAGATGGTGTACTAAACTTGACAACTAACATAGTACCTTTCAAAGAAGTTACCGGTAAAAAAGTAGTTCACTGTGTCTATAATTTGTCTAAATAAGGTTGATTAGTTTGATCCATCACGCATATTATTTAATAGACGGGTATCACAGTGACGGAACATAAGCGAAAATTATGAACTATTTATTTATTTATTTATTGTAATTAACTCATACAAACATCTATATAAAGAAAAAACAATAAGTACCCCTTCAGGCGTGCAATATGAGTACAATTGCAGCGAAGCAAACATTTGGGAATAACATCATGCACCTAATAATATATTATATTTAAACTTTGACATTTTTTTAACAAGCTCAATCTTAATTATAACATGGTCAAGGGTTACACTTTAGTTTTATTGCTTCGAGTTAAAGAAATCTTGAATTGAGTAGAAAACTTGATCTAGCAACCAGGTTTTTAGATTTAATTTGAAAACTATACCATTCAATTCTTTTATGTTAATTGTTAAATGATTAAAAACCCTTATAGTAGTGATATTTAATCATAACAAAAAATATGGAACTAAACTGATTATTTACTTGTAGGCTTGCTCTATGCCCATGGCGAACACCGCACATGGGGCGGCCATTTTGTGTCATTCGTAAGCGTTAGTGTTGGGCTTAATCGGACATCTGCAAGTGCACTAGTACAATTGGGAAAACGTACTAGTACACACTTTTAGTACCTTTAAACTTCAGATTTGTGAGAACACAATAACACGAATAGAATATAACGAGAGCTATATAGTTGTTCGGTATAGATAGCACGGGTTCGCCACATTCGGTGGCGAACATAATTTTGTATTCGCGCCCCGGGTTTAGTGCGGGTAAGCGCGCCTATTTTATTTTTCTCGCACGGGCGGGTAGATGAATAAACCCTCTCCACTACGGACGGGCGCGGGGCCTGCGGAGAGGGGTGCGAGGAAAAAAGTCGGAATCGAGCAGCCAAGCGGGACGGTCGCGAACACTTGTGCGGATTAGAGTTGCTCTTTGTATAACGCGAAGACACAACAGGTGTGTCGATTTCGGTAGCGAACGGGGTCGCTAAATTGGATTTCGCGTTCGAAATTATTGGTACATCTTCAGGCAGCATCGCTGGGCCTATAGACTTGACTGAACCAGACTTTGACTCGATTGACAGTGACTGAGACAAGGCACCTGCAGGAGGTAACGCAATTCATCGAGCTGGTGAGTACCATTTTCCCCTTACGTTTACAATATTATGCCCTCCGGTGCAATCGTAGTTCAAGAGTAGGTTGTGCCGCGGGACCCGAACCCCTTTGTACGGCACAATAGTAATTACTTCACATCAAAATTTAAGCTGGGTCACATATTAAATAAACGTTGTTAGCGAAAATAAATTTAAGTTAAAAATAATTTTATCCACCTTTGATTCTCATTACCAAAGATGGATGCTTCAACCTGGCAAATATTCAATGAAATCAAACAATGAAGAGGCGAACACTGATATCGTGTAGTGTACTAAAAGTGCCAAATGTCCGATTAACAGAAGCCGTTCGGTGACGTTACTTTTAGTACAGTGCCAAGTAACATTACTTTTTAGTATACATCGTATGTGTACTACTCAAGACTAGTAAGCGTAGTGATGGGACTCGAGTGATTTTTTTTCACTCGAGTCACTCGGTACTCGTAACTTTCTCACTCGAATGCCACTCGAGTGAAGGTAAGACTCGAGTGATGTTTATAGACGCGAGTCACTATGGAATATGAAAATCGAGGAACCAAAATTTTAAAACCAATAAAACAATGTTAATTTAACATAAAGAAATTATTTTCGCATTAACTTAAAAGTTACTCAAAAAATCTGTACGAAATGTGTAAAAATAATGTTTTCCTTTAAACTAAACCTGTCTACTAAATCAAGACACCTCTTATATCATCTGTTAGTTGAAATTTTATAGTGTACTATAAATAAGTTCTAATCCATTTTAATAAATACTTACAAGTAATTTTCATGAGATCTAAATATGAACAGTTTGATTATGTTCTTACACAATTTTGATAATAAACATGCTTTAAAATTAATTTAAACGAAGCTTAAATAAACTCTACAAAAGAACAGAAATAGTGTGTTTTTAAAAAGATAACAAATTTAACTGAAAATGCTGTAAATATTTCTTACTCCGCTTAGTATAAACCAACAAAATGGTTACGAGTCACTCGTAATTCGAGTCAACTCGAGTCACTCGCAACTCGGGTTGTCAAAAATTTCACTCGAGTCCGAGTAAGAAAAAAATGACTCGAGTCACTCGAGTAAAAAGCAACTCGAGTCCCATCACTAAGTAAGCGTAAGTCAGTCCGATTTGAGTCGCGACGGAGTGCGCTCGCAACTGTGTGCTCGGTGGACGTCAATACAATATCTTAATCGATCGACGACGATTACGATCTATAATTATTTAGTAGAAATACGAATGGCGATATTGAGGAATACAAGTACACCAACTATTAAGACAATTATTTTGTTGAAATACCTTACTTAGGTGTTTCTACACTTACAAAAAAAAATGTCAAAAAACACACGATATTACCTGATGTTAGTCGAAATACTTCATACTTAATAATTAAATTAAGGAATAGTTGTAGTAGTGAATATAGCGCTAGTGATGACTATAATATTAACAAATTCCACTTAGATTACGCACAACCGTATTAGTAATAAATATCTACTCACTTTCATTCTTTGTATTTGTTCTGTATTTCTCATTTTTGATTTGACGTACTAACTATTAGTACTAACTATTAATCTAATCGATTCGAACTTCTAGGAGAGTAAAAATCGAAAATCGAAAAGATTCATGCCTCATTTTACACAACACATCCCTAATAAATCCTTATTCAGACAAACTTTAGTCTATATATTTCTTATATGGGTTTGACATACGTATAAGCGGTCACTCGCGACTTCGTCATGGGTCATGGCAGAGTTGATAAAAAAAAATACCCACTTGCATCAGTTAAGCAACTTTCTCGTCAAAGATCGGCCCAGCCTTTCCGATAATTACCGAAACAGACCAGCAGACGAAAATTTTAAAATTAGAATAATAATAAGAACATCTTTATCGCAAGCACTTGCAAGCACAACCTTTCGGATAAAACAGGAATTATCAAAATCGGTCCACTAGCGGCGGAGTTACGCCGTAACTCACATAAAAAAAAACATACAGACGAATTGAGTACCTCCTTCTTTTGGGAAGTCGGCCAAAAATAAAATGGTATCATAACATCTTGAGTATCTGGTGAACATAAAGAATACCTCAGAGAAAAACAACAAAATAAATGCCGCTGTTGGCGTCGTTTTCACTCCGTCCTAATAGATGGCGCTGTGGCGAGAGCGTCTTACATTGAACTGCGAGGTTATGAACGTCTCGCCACAGACCTAGTCGCTCGGTAGTTGCGGGCTCTTTGGTGATTTGTCGGTTGTTCTTTGTGTTATTATTGTGGTTGTCGTTGCGTTCTGTAGAAGTCGTTTGTTTCTGGAGTTTGGTCGTTGGTCAAATCCTGAGGTTCAAATTCGGAACCCAAGTTACGTAGGAAACAAAGCAGCCGCCTAAATCCCAAATTGGTTACACACAAATAGACATACAAGTTGTATCAACTACTTATGTACATACGATCTTCGTATGTATTTATCGTAGGAAATGGAAAACAAATGTACTTGAGTTTTCCGTTATATTTCACGGAAGTTGTGAAGCTATCATTAAAAATGTGCTAATAGGATATTGGTAGTTACATATGTGCTACTGGCAGCTGGCAGCTGGCAGCTGGCGCGGCTGCAATACGTAGCGCAACAGGAAGAGATGTGCAGCAGTGCGGAGCTGCGGCCTCGCCGCTACCAGTTTCGCCACTTCAGGGCCGCCTGGCGACGTTAAACAAAAAACGCTCATGCGTTTTCAAAGTTTTTTTTTTCTTTTGGTGTGTGAAACATAATACCAGACGACGTTTGGTATTGCAACCTACTTTTAACAGATGGTAATCGATGGAGGTAGGTAGGTAGGTTATATCTTTCTATCGAATGCACGCGAAAAATCAAGCAAAGTCAGTATGGTCCCCTTGCCAATATCCTGCGCAGCCAGGACATCATCAACGACGTTCAATAAGGCTGTTGCTGTACTTCGAGATTGTCTAAATCCCGATTGCAACTCTGGAAAGATATCGTTATGTACCAAGTAATCAATTATTTGCATGCACACTACTTTCTCCAGGATTTTTGATAAGGATGGCAAGATACTTATCGGTCGCAAATCTTTCGTAACGGTGGGGAGCATTTTTTTAGGAATGGGTTTTATAATTGCAATTTTCCAAATGTCAGGAAATGTACTAGTTTCTAGAGATTTATTAATTAAATGTGTAATAATACTTAATGTTTGCGGTAGCGTCAGTAGTATCATATCTAGGGATATGCCATCAACTCCTAGAGAGTTTGATTTTATACTTCTAATAACTACTTCTTCGGAAATTGATTTAAACTTAAAAACATTGGAAGTAAAGCGATTACAAGTGAAATGTAAAATATTAGATATCCGCAATACTTTTACCGGGAACTTCGAGAAACTGTTCATTTATTAGATTAGGATTGTGTAGATGCTGCGGGAGATCAAAATCGGTACTTGATTTGTACGTCCTATTAAATTTTTCCATAATTTTCGTGGGTCATTTAAGTTATTGTTTACATGATGTTGAAAATATGCATATTTCTCTCTTTGAATTGCAGTCTTAACAACCTGTCTCATTTCTTTGTGCTTTGTGTATATCTAAGTTGGTTCGACGATACTTAATGTAAGCTTTATCTCGAAGTTTCATCATTTCCTTTAAGGTGTAGGTTAGCCAAGGATGATGTTGTTTTAAGCGACAAGTTTTAACTGGTGCGTGACGATTGAATAGGTAATTAATAAGTGTGTTAAATCCAGCAACCATGTCATTTACATTATCACTTAGGATAATGTCCCAACGAATAGAATTTAGGTCCAAACTAAAGTTATCGACATCAATATCTTTAAGTGGTCTGAACTTTTTAATTTGCGGTAATGATTTACGTTTTTTTTACGTTTATGAAGCCTTTAATAAACGCATGACTACTTCTACATTTGAACAGATTATGTCAATTAAAGTTTCACTGTGGTCATTAAAATGTGTCGGTTTATCGATATATTGTTTAAGGCTCAAAAAGTTAAAAAAGTCAAGAAGCTTTCTTGTGTTATGATCATGAGAATTTTGCTAATTAATATTAAAATCACCCAAGAGAATGACGTAGTCGAAGTTCGAGAAGCTGACAACCGATTCAGTTAGGGCGTCAAGAAAAGTATCGACATTGAGCCATGGAGGTCGATAGGCAGTACCTATAGCCAAGCTTATACCCGCGGAGTTCATTCCAATCCACATTTGTTCAACGAGAGGCGCAGCAGGGTGTGGAAGATCTAATTTCCGGAGGTCGGGGAACATGTCGCAAACGGTAGCCAGGGACAGCTGGGGCACTCTCTTCCTCGCCAGGTCGCAACCAAGTCTCATTTATTGCCATTATATCGACACGATGTCGTGCCATCGCTACCTGAAACTCGTCGTGACCCGATCCTAGCGAACAAGGATTCAAAAAACCTATAGATAGTTTTCCTTTAAGCATAAACTATATTACGAAGGAATAAGTTAGTTCACAAAATTTGCAATGCAATAACATAGATGTCAGTAGGGTCCAGTGTCGCCAATCACAGAAATTTAACAGTTTAAAACATTTAGTGACCGGTAATACTAACGATAACATTACAAGTAAATTACGCAAGATATGTAAATGTAATAGTATAACACAAAACAAAAATATTTTCGAGTTTTCAATAAGCGATACGCGTTATGCACTATGCGCTATGCGGTATGCGCTATGCACTATGTGCATAACGCGATATGCGATTTTCGTGTTTCGAGTTTTCGATAAGCGATACGCGTTATGCGCTTTGCGCTATGCGCTATGCGTTATGCACTATGCGCTATGCGATATGTGCATAACGCGATATGCGATTTTCGAGTTTCGAGTTTTAGATAAGCGATACGCGTTATGCACTATGCGCTATGCGGTATGCGCTATGCACTATGTGCATAACGCGATATGCGATTTTCGTGTTTCGAGTTTCGAGTTTTCGATAAGCGATACGCGTTATGCGCTATGCGCTATGCGCTATGCACTATGCACTATGCGCTATGCGCTATGTACATAACGCGATATGCGATTTTCGATTTTCGAGTTTCGAGTTTTCGATAAGCGATACGCGATATGCGCTATGCGCTATGCGCTACGCACTATGCACTATGCGCTATGTGCATAACGCGATATGCGATTTTCGATTTTCGAGTTTCGAGTTTTCGATAAGCGTTACGCGATATGCGCTAAATGCTAAGCGCTATGCGCTATGCACTATGCGCTATGCGCTATGTGCATAACGCGATATGCGATTTACGATTTTCGAGTTTCGAGATTTCGATAAGCGATACGCGTTATGCGCTACGGGCTATGCGCTATGCGCTATGCGCTATGCACTATGCACTATGCGCTATGCGCTATATGCATAACGCGATATGCGATTTTCGATTTTCGATTTTCGAGTTTTCGAGTTTTCGATAAGTGATACGTATTATGCGATACGCATTATGCGCTATGCGTTATGCACTATGCGCTATGTGCATAACGCGATATGCGATTTTCGATTTTCGATTTTCGAGTTTCGAGTTTTCGATAAGCGATACGCAATATGCGCTATGCGCTATGCAATATGCGCTATGCGCTATGTGTATAACGCGATATGCGATTTTCGAGTTTCGAGTTTCGAGTTTTCGATAAGCGATACGCATTACGCGCTATGCGCTATGCGCTATGTGCTATGTGCATTACGCGGTATGCGATTTTCGATTTTCGAGTTTTCGATGAGCGATACGCGTTATGCGCTATGGGCTATGCGCTATGCGCTATGCACTATGCACTATGCGCTATGTGCTATGTGCATTACGCGGTATGCNNNNCGGTATGCGATTTTCGATTTTCGAGTTTTCGATAAGCGATACGCGTTATGCGCTATGGGCTATGCGCTATGCGCTATGCACTATGCGCTATGTGCTATGTGCATAACGCGAAATGCGATTTTCGATTTTTGAGTTTCGAGTTTTCGATAAGCGATACGCGTTATTCGCTATGTGTTATGCGCTAAGCGCTATGAACTATGCGCTATGCGCTATGTGCATAACGCGATATGCGATTTTCGATTTTCGAGTTTCGAGTTTTCGATAAGCGATACTTACTATGCGCTATGCGCTATGCACTATGCGCTATGTGCTAGGTGCATAACGCGATATGCGATTTTCGATTTTCGAGTTTTCGATAAGCGATACGCGTTATGCGCTATGCACTTTGCGCTATGTGCATAACGTGATATGCGATTTTCGATTTTCGAGTTTCGAGTTTTCGATAAGCGATACGCGATACGCGATATGCGCTATGCGCTATGCGCTACGCACTACGCGCTATGCGCTATGTGCTATGTGCATAACGCGAAATGCGATTTTCGATTTTCGCGTTTCGAGTTTCGAGTTTTCGATAAGCGATACGCGTTATGCGCTACGGGCTATGCGCTATGCGCTATGAACTATGCACTATGCGCTATGCGCTATGTGCATAACGCGATATGCGATTTTCGATTTTCGAGTTTCGAGTTTTCGATAAGCGATACGCGTTATGCGCTACGGGCTATGCGCTATTCGCTATGCACTATGCACTATGCGCTATGCGCTATATGCATAACGCGATATGCGATTTCCGATTTTCAAGTTTCGAGTTTTCTATAAACGATACGCGTTATGCGCTACGGGCTATGCGCTATGCGCTACGCACTACACGCTATGCGCTATGTGC
>NW_013525068.1:0-708 GCF_000836215.1 Papilio polytes | reverse complement strand
ATGGCAAGTGAACTTTTAAATGCTGGCAAATTAAATCTATGTATTCCAGCATTTAAAAGTTCACTTGCCAATAATAATATATTATGTATTCCGATACTGCACAATAATTTAAGTGTAGAGAGAACACTTTCTGAACCATCCGTGAAATATAGAAGTAGTAATTCAATAGAATAATCGTAAACATTTATTGGGAGATTTTATATAGCAATCGATGATCAGTGGAATATGCCATAGTACATTCTTAATTTCAATTGTAGTTGAAACTGAATGTAATTGTTACCTTCCGCCAGGAGTGTGCGAGCAGCGTGAAGGTGGGCGTGGGCATCTGCGTGCGCACGTGGTGCAGGCCGAGCTGCGGCAGCGCGGGCAGCCGGCTCAGCGCCAGCAGCGGCGCGTACGTCTCGCGCAGCACCACGCCGAACGACATCAAGTCCTTGTGCCTTACACACAAATTAAACTTTTATTAACTAGCTTTTGCCCGCAACTCCGTCCGTGAGGTATTAATAAAAACAAAATAAAATAGCCTATGTATTCTTCCAGACTATCCTCTACATCTGTGCTAAAATGAATCTGGAAAGTTTGCTTAGGTTGTTTATTTGAATAGATATATTTAGGTGTATTAAAGTAACAGAGGTACAATGTGTACCAATTAATGTAGTTGTCGAGGTGGTGGTGCAGCAGATGGTGCGCGTTGGCGGCGGGCTGGTG
>NW_013525067.1:0-1213 GCF_000836215.1 Papilio polytes | reverse complement strand
TGTGAAATGTATTATATATAAAAATAAGAGAATAAAGATATGAGAATAGTAATCAGATAGCAGCAACCGATCAAGCCGAGGTTCGGCCCTCTCTGGCACTCTTGAATCGGAATGCTAAACGCGTAATGAGTGACAGCCCAAGCCGAGGTCCCCTCTTGGGGGCCCTTGTGCCTAGTCACTCCATGGAGCGACCACCGAAGCGATCTAAGAGCTCGGTGGCCTCCCAATCCGATAATAATAACGAAGTAACGGCCCGAGCCGAGGCTCCTGAGGGAGCCCTCGAGCCTAGTTACTCATAAAAGAGGTTTAGGCTAAGCACCATCTGCGCTCGGCCACCTCAAGCCCGGTGAATCTGTAAATGCCTCTTAAAGGCAAACAGTGACAACTCAGCCACAAAAAAATGAATATTCTAATACAAATTAATCTATGATTTTTTATGTGACACCGATAACGAGAAATATAACGGAAGTTTAATAAAGTCGCTTGTCACATTATCGGAAAACGCGTTAATAGAAAATTAAAAAAAAAGTACGAAGAGAGGAAGTAATTTATAAGAAGATTAAAAAACTCCGAACCCGAGCGCACGTAATTATAGAACTTTGCAGTTATATTACAAATGGATTCATTTTGACCTCAATGTGGTTAAATGGCTAAGTCAAGTTTAACAAGCGTTTTAATATTATTTTAGTTCGATTTACTGATGAGATACTTGTTTTAACCTTTGATTTTTATACGTTTAATGCTGGGTTCTGAAGTGTGCACTTATTTTATCATTGCCTAAAGGTTCATTCACGTTAGGTGGACCTAAGTTTTAACGATGTAAAAGTCAATTTACGTAGTTCGGAAACGCATTTCGTGAAATTATCAAATCAGAAACACTAATGAATGGTTAAACGTAGCTGCGAAACCGATCATAAATGTAGTTAAATAGCAGACTAACACATGATTTATATTTTCGTCTGATTAGTGTGTAGGTTAAATTATAATTCACTTTTCTTTACCTTTTTAATAGAAAAGTATAGAAAATAAATTGTATTTTGCAGAAAAAAAAAGGCACCTCTATTCATTACTTAGTTATTACTCAAGGCAAGAAAATAAGGTCATGATTAACTACACTACTACACTAGCCCGGAAGCAAATCTTAACCAGAATAATGTGAAATATGAACACATTCATATTTACCCTTTTTTTTTTTTTTTTTTTTTTTTTTTTT
>NW_013525066.1:0-569 GCF_000836215.1 Papilio polytes | reverse complement strand
ATGTTTGTCCAAATATAATATCAATGAACGTAAATATATTATCTTTTTACATTCATCAGTGTAATGTTCAATCCATCAAGATTTTAGCGAATTATTGTTTTTTTTTTAGATTTGATCGATTTTTTATTAGTAGATAAACGACTATACTTTCATTGCTGATATTTAAAAGGCTTACGTTAACTAAATACATGTAATTAAATATTTTTTATTTAGTCATAAGAAAAGAGAATTTTATTAAAAGTTGCATACCGCCAGATACCCTGATTGTACGTGGATTTAAAATCTTTCACCGCTTTTTAGGAAATTGTGTTAAGGACATAATTTATACCGAAATTAAGGAGACAAATATTTGTGGTGAAAAATATAATCACGCTGACGTCAATCGTGATACAAACTGCACATATCGGTGAAGAAAGGCAAAGATATTGTTTTGATAAGTATGTGAAGTCAACCTTAACAGTGGTAGAGCCCGTTTAAACATCTTCGCACGAATGGGTCGGCTAGCCCGGTGTACCACGACCTTTTGGTCGGAGAAGACAGGCGTGAGGTGGACACTATTCCGCGTCCAG
>NW_013525065.1:0-822 GCF_000836215.1 Papilio polytes | reverse complement strand
ATTTTAGATTTCCCACATTTGCCTATCCCACCACTGGCTGATAGAGGCTCAAATAGCTTAAAATGACGTCACTGTCAGACAAGAGAACAATATCAGACATTTCCATCACATATTTTACACGTTCGATTGTTATCAGACAATTTACAATTTGGTAGGACACGCCCTAACTGTTGCTAAGATGTTAAATCGTTTCCTATTCTTTAGTGTAGATTTTAAAATCATAAGATGGTTACTTATATTTACTTAGGGTCGTCTTTATTAACAACTTTAATTTAGTTACCAATCATCCATAGGTAGATTTAATGTAATCGATCCTCTAAGGACATCTCCGTATCTGAAGTATCCGAATAAGCCGAGAGTACTATAGAAGAATACGATAGCTGTCATGGCGACAACGAGCACGCTTGGACAGCCGAGGAAGTGCTGGGGTTTCTTCATTGCGTTCTCTACTGGCATCACCACGCCTATGCCTTCCATTGCGAATATTACAGTACTGAAACATAGACGTTTAGATTAGAAGGTGGTTAATAAATTCATTTTTAATGTTTTATAATTAATTATTGTCAGAAAATATACACTCCTCATTGTTCCCATCCCTTCTCATTTTATTATAAGAATAGGGTTGAAGAAGGAAGATCAGTATTCATAGACATCTAAAAGGTTATTGTTTTCGTTTATTACAAACGTAATTTAAAGAGCTGTTTATGCAAATATGAAAAATATACAATGTAGCTGCGTATATAAAACAAACGTTTGCTATTTTTTTTTTAATAAAAGGGGCAAACGAGCGGCGTGAACACCAAGGTGGTCAACGACGCCCAT
>NW_013525064.1:0-1767 GCF_000836215.1 Papilio polytes | reverse complement strand
GGACAGACAGACAGACAGGCAGACATTTTTTAAAATGCTATTTCCGTTATTAGCAACGCAAATATATCACGTTCCCGAAATCTGGTATTTTTCTTTTGATATTACAAACATACACTCCAATTTTATTATATGTATAGTTATAGATTAAGTCAACGTCTAATATTTTTACTACAAAACGGAAACGAGCAATTTGTCTTCATAATTTATTCGATTTCATCAAATTATATTAAGTTCTTCATCAAAGTTTTAAAGAAAAATACGCTGTCTGGATATATTTAGTCATAAATCTCAACAGACGTCCAAATAGGTCGAGTAGGTGTTCTTATAGACCACTATATACTAAGGAAGAACCTTGTAGCTTTGGACAGTTGTCAAAATATTTAATTTACCAAGAGATATTCTATTTCCATAAATAAACCGAATATTAGTAATATTACCCTATGATTTATATCTGATTTTATAGTTTTTTTAACAGAAAGCCTTGCCAAAATATGAACACAAAAACATATAAATCAATATGATTTTGTCAGAATTTGTATTATAACCTATTACAGTTTGAGAACACAACGATTCATTTATGGTCGGTTACCCATCTCCGTTTAACCATTCGTTAGTGTATTTGGATCGATAACCTCATGAAATGCGTTTCCGAACTACGTAACTTGTTATATATGTTGAAACATAGATCCACCTAACACTAATTATTCACTAGATATTGTTAAAGTAAATAGAAACCTCAGAAACCCAGCATTAATCAGTTAAGAAACGCATAACTAAAATAACTTAGAAGAAACACTTTGATAATCTTACTTCATACTAATATTGTAAATGCGAAATGGATGTTTGTTAGATTTCGATGAAATTTTGTGTTGATGTAGAGGATAGTCTGGAAGAAAACATAGGCTACTCACTTTTGTTTTTATTAAATTCCACGCGGACGGAATCGCGGGCGAAAACTAGTATAGAAATGAAAAGAAACTGTCCCTTTCTAAATATATTTTGGTTTTTATTTAAGTAAACATCGTATACCGGACATCGACACTACTGTATTATTCACGTTCATTGTAAGGACTCTCTTAATAAAAGTTTCCTCTATTCAGACAAAACAATAATACTAAAATAAAACGAAGATACGGCTTACATTTTTTGTCTCTCTAAGAGGATGGTAATACTATCTGATAATAACTTTTACTTACAACTTCATGTAAATAGAATTAACTACATTTCTATTTATAACCCTGGTCTACACAGACATTAAAAACATTTTAATTTCATTGCTTAGTAGGATAATCTGGAAGAACACACAGGCTCCTATTGTTTTTTTTTTAATTCCACGCATACTGTGTCGCCGACGAAAGCCAGTAATGCCATAAAGCTGACGGATCTACTTTGTTAAAAAAATAATTAATCAGACGATACTGGCAGGCAACAAAATAAAAACTATTACAAACTACGATCATAAAAAAACTGCAATAAAACAAAATAGCGCGCTAATTATTTCTTATAACCAACGTCGTATTTACGAGTCGTAAAGTCGGCCTGCCCGTTGTCTTAATACCAGACTTTGTAGTTTTACGACTACATGCCTTTGAGGACCAGCACTGTATCTGTTTTCTTTATAATAGATATTCTTTACTAGCTGTTCCTGTGTGACTTCATCAGCATAAAATTATGAAAATTTTATTTCATTGTTTACATGTGTCAAATTATCAATTGCAAATGTCAAAATGACATGACATGACGACAAAGCAACTTATGGTCTCTTTC
>NW_013525063.1:450-2670 GCF_000836215.1 Papilio polytes | reverse complement strand
CAGCACTGGTACTGGTCAACGTGTTTTACTGCAGTTCTTGTCACGACACACTTATGTCCCTGACCTTCTTATACCTTATTTATTTGAGTGTCGTATTTAATTAAAGCGAAATCTGAATTATACTTTATTTTAGTCCTGTCGTGAAGTCTGAAAGTAATACCTAATTATACCTTAATAATCGTGTTTTGTAATCTCTAACCCATCGCTCATCTTTTTGAAGTTATGTCACCAGTTAACAGGAATAGGTAGATATTTTATATACTTTTAATATGAATCTGCTATTTTAGTTAATTTATTCTTTAAGAATTACTCAACTGCTTTCGATAAAACTTTCTCTTGTAGCTAAAATTTTTTAACAAATTTTAATAAGTGGCGAGCGTCAGTGCCGTGGTCCGTGGTTACACAACTCTAAACCGTGCACTCAGACGAGAACTGACAATGTGTGTAATGTGTCTGCGTGGATATATTACTTTATACGCCGAATTAAATCCTTATGTATAATTTATTTATTATCTGGTGATATGATACACCGTTAGTGGCACCCGGTGCCGCTCGGCGCGCCCGAGCCTCGCTAACTGCTAATCGTTTTTTTTTCTCTACTGATAAAATAGTAAACGTCCTATGTATACCGCGTTCCCATTAAATGCTATATACGGATATACCGCAGTGTGTACGCCGCAGATGAATAATAGAAATAACCAGTAAGCGGTTGATTCACATCCGCCAATACTGTGTTTCATGTTGATAGTGTAATACGAAACAACATTAGTTGCGACAAATACTTGTAACCAATTACGGTACATAAGTACATACTATGACTCCAGTGACATTAACGTATCGTAGTTGAATGTTTGGTACAAATGAATATACTCGTACTTATTCCTGCAAAGGGCACCCTCTAGTTACTACGCGGCTGCCACGGTGCGGCGCGGCGCAGCACCGACGCCCCCCTCCCCACCCCATCCCGTAGACCGCCCCTACGAGTGCACTCGAACACTGCCCAAGTTGGAAAAACTTGAATCTGCTGTGTAAATCAATAAAAGGGGCGAGGGCGGATGATGACGCAAATGCACCCACTGTTCACCTGTGCCTTGTAATACATGTTTTAAATTTGACTGTAAACGTAATATTAGCAAACAAGTGTCTATTTCAAATAGAAACCTGTGCACCTGTATTTATTTCAGATTGCGGGTACGGTTGCTTCTTCTTAAATATGCATTTAAAATTAATTCTATAATGAGGAATAGAAAATTATCTGATATAATGTTAACATGTACAATAATAACGTGATTACACGATAAAATTCCAATTATTTATCTTGTACACATTTGGTATAGATAATTAAAAATGATTCACATTTCGTTGCAAATACAGTACAGAGCGAAGTGCACGTGCGCTGGGCCGCGGCCGGGCGTCCGTGCACCGGCAGACACGTGTCACTTAACTTAACTTAACTGCTTTGTCCGCCTTGTTGTAACAATGTTGTAACTGTAATATAGCTGATCAAGGTTAATTAACTCGAGTAGGGGTCGTATTACATGTGCCAAGGGTCCGCCGCAATGACACCGGACACCGCCGCGCCGCAGGTCAATAGCGAGCGACACTTCGTAACACTGGCTTATACTGATGTGTGTATACTTACATATCAATCAAATGATTTCAATGCCCACGATTTCATAGAAAATTTGCAGTATTGAATAACCATACAGTGTATTCATTAATTACTAGCAAACAACTGAACGACTATTATTCTACACTTTTATACATCTACCACCTGTCTACTTGATGTTAATATAATTTAGAATTTGGTTTCTGTTTTTACTAGTATCTATAATAAATATGTCGTATACGTAGATCGTTCATTTTAGATTTACTTTTAATAAAAGCTCTCTGACAAGCTACCAGGCAACTTTTACTTGGGGAGCTATGCGCCGCGCCGTCACATGTCACAACGAATGTGAATCCCTCCAAATATTACTATGGCTATCTATTTTTATTCTTTTCACGCCAAAATCAGGAGATGACGTCACTAACTTAGGTCGATATCGATCGTATTTATTGGAAAATGTTAATCCACATATCTGCTGGATTATGTTATCTATATACATTCATACATGTAAAATTTGAATATGTGTTAAGACTGCAAACCAAGCTAGTGTCGAACTGCCGGTTTGTTACGTCGGCATAATCTGTATGCGACGTTTGTATGTTCAAACAGCT
>NW_013525063.1:0-381 GCF_000836215.1 Papilio polytes | reverse complement strand
TCTAAGTATATTCTTACCGCAATAGACCCTCAACAACAAGGGCTTGAAATAATTGTTATTTACTTTTTTTCTTACTCGTGTATTATAAGGTTAAAAGCAGCAATAAATGTAGAAGGTTAAAAAGTGAGTACCAATGGCGGATACTGAGAATGCATCTAAAAACATGGACCGTTTTAGCACTAATCACCGCTCGCCGCCCGCACCCGCGCCGTGTTTGGAACGGACCGCATGCCGCCGCGGATACCATATTTCCACAGTAAGCGGGATCACCGCATACGTAACATTCCAGAAAATAAATAAATTGCAACTTTTTATTTGTATACAGAAAAATGTTTGAATACCGTAAGGTGGTTGGAATAAAGTGATTTGTTTGTTAGATGG
>NW_013525062.1:0-748 GCF_000836215.1 Papilio polytes | reverse complement strand
GGCGCAGACGGCCCGTGCGGAACTCCGTCGCCTCGATGTCCGCGCGCCGCGGCGACACCGTGTTGCCCGCCCTGACACAACATAATATTTATAACACTATTTACAACCACAACTTAACGTTAATTCTACGACTGAATTGCACTAGAACAAAAAAATTATAACATTATCATATGTACAAGTAGGTTTAGTGTTATAAACAAACATTCGCTCCATACCTTTGTCTATCCAAAGCACGATCTCGTTGCGCCTGAAGCCACACAATAGTACGGGAAGTACCAAACGCGGTGCAAGCGAAGAACATCTGCCGCGTCTCCAGCGGGAACAGGAACGGGCACCAGTCATTCAGTTGCTGACACCTGTATTGTTACCGATAATATAGTATCTGAATACTGCCGTATTACGGTTATTAAAAAAAAATTAAGTAATCATAGTGCATTCCTTATAAACACCATGCAAACAGCATTATAATTCACTAGCTTTTGCTCGTGATTTTGCCCGCGTGAAATTAAGAATAATAAAAAATTATGCCTGTTATTCACAGATAAATTACCTTTCTAATGGTAAAAGAATTGAAATCGGCATAGTAGTTTTTACGTGATACGAATACATACAAAAATTCAAAAATACAAATATTTCCTCTTTATAATATCTAATTAGAATAGATTTAATTAATTCATAGATGGATTTGAAGTTTTTTTTTTTTATAACATAAGGTGGCAGACGAGCAAGCGGCCACCTGAATCCGCCA
>NW_013525061.1:0-721 GCF_000836215.1 Papilio polytes | reverse complement strand
AATGGCGTGAAAATATATAGCCTAAAGCGTGATGTAAGTGTAGGGCTTTTTATTAAAGAAATCATTATTCAAAAATATGCTGTAATTGCTGACATCTTAGGCAACAAAGAAGTGTGTGTTTACGCTTTTTCATAATATAGATTATAAAACTACATTTATTTAAAATAGTATTAAATTTTAAACACATGCTTGATTATTAAAAATAAAACATTCAATTATAATTTAAAACATCAAACTGATTCTTTAATTTAACTTCTCAGCAGGGAGTGTTTTAATCAACCTCCTTTAAACTCCTATTGATCGCTTTGACCATTACAAGTCAATTTTGGAAATATTACCATTGTTTTTTATTTGCTAATATTTCTACAATACAAAGTTAAAGTTTTAAAAACATTATAAACATCGCAAGACCGACTACACCAATGAAATCATACTAATCATATATCATACTATCATACTAATATTACAAATGCGAAAGTTTAGATGAATGGATGGATGTTTGTTAGAGTTTGTAGCCTAAACGGTTTAACGGATTTCAATAATATTTGGCAAAGATGTAGAGGACAGTCTGGAAGAATACATAACTACTCACTTTTTTCTTTTTTTTAATTCCACGCGCACGGAGTCGCGGGCGAAAGCTAGTAAATTAATTCAAAGACCACGATCATGAATATTTGCATAACTTTAATAAATATCGTCAATTGAGGCTCGGGGACTTACG
>NW_013525060.1:40360-49708 GCF_000836215.1 Papilio polytes | reverse complement strand
AGCGCATATTGCATAGCGCATATCGCTTATCGCTTATCGAAAACTCCAAAGTCGTAATTCAAAAATCGCATATCGCGTTATGCTAATAGCGCATAGCGCATAGTGCATAGCGCATAGCGCATAACGCATATCGCTTATCGAAAACTCGAAAGTCGAAAATCGCATATCGCGTTATGCAAATAGCGCATAGCGCATAGCGCATAGTGCATAGCGCAAAGCGCATAGCGAATAACGCACGATACAACTAATCAATGTATCGCAAAAATCTTCGGGTTAACAGAAGATAACGTACTCGTGATACAAATAAACCACTTCGAGTTGCTACTTTCGTTGTTGTATTGCAGATATATAGTGATCTTTACAGAATTAGGCACATTTTCAAAAAATAAATCTATCGAGAAAAGTTTGTACAATCGTGATACTGTCCGACGAACCTTTAGTTAAAGGACTGAAGTTACACATACAAAAATATCACAAATCAAATCTTTGTAGAAATCCTCTTCTATGCCTCCAAAGATGCCCAATTTGCCGTAACCGCCCCTTAATAATCCCACCATAGCCACATTATTTACTCTTATATAGCACACTTCTACTAACCATATACTTATTATTATTGCTGTTATAATTATTATTTTTTCTTTAGACTATTAGGCTTAGACTTAGACTGAATAAAAATTGAGTATATTAAATATTAAAAGAAAATGGGACACATTTTCAAGCACTACCTTGGTCAAGCAATAAGTAATAAATATCATACTGGCCGCCAAGAAAGCCATAGAAAATGTTTTTGTAATTAAGGAACGTAATTGGAATGTAGTGAAAAATGTGACGTGAGCGATGTAACAACATTTTATTTGTATTAAATGCCTTTTTATCAATTTATGTGAATACTTTGTGTGTTTTATCATTAAATAAAGAAGAATTTATCAATGGTACTAGTTTACATTTAATCAACCTTTCGGATAAAAAAGTGACATATAGACGACTTGAGTACCTCCATCTATTGGTAGGTCAGTCAAAAACAAAAATTTAAACTCTTTGGTACCTGAGTACAGACAAGGAGGTTTGTTAGACATTACGGTTTTAAGGTATATACGGAATATAAATAATTCTTTCATAGATGATGCGGGACCGATCAGTTCTCATGAGTTATGCAAGACAGCACAGGACGGCCGTCGGTGGGCGGTCCCACAATACTCCAACCGGTAATTAGGATATCATGCAAGTGAGTCGTCTCATTACTAATGCAAGAACTTTAATTACACCTTATTAATTAATAAATTCTATTAACAAGTTACTTAGCTTACAGTTACACAAGTCAAATTCTGGGACAATCAGTAGTTTGTACTTTGGTCTATTTGTGAGCTATCATTTCAATGACTGCACTATCTAGTAAATAATTGTTAACTGACTGTATCGTAAAAAAAAAGAAAACTAATAATCTATACATCACCGAAAGAACTCGTTCGGCCAGAGCGATTGGTGGCGGGTGCCGAAGGCAGGAGCAGTGCAATGAACTCGGGCGTGGCGGGCCTGAGCGCGGTAAGCGGGCACGCGGCCGTGCTGCGCCGCGCGGGCTACTGGCGGCTGAGCACCGGCTCCACGCGCGCCCTCCGCTCACACGCACTTTACCGCGTTTTAGTATTAGCGACTACATGCTTCTATCTTTTGCAGGAATGTATCTATGCGTACCAGGTATGAATAACATCATCCCACAACATTTTATTTCATAGAGCATATACATTATACATTTACCTCCGAACTTATGACTTGCTGAAATACTAGCTTTTTCCCGCTTTTGGCCTATGTGGTGGTAGAGCTTCCAGACTATTCTCTGCATATACTTCACATTTCATCTAGATTCGTTTCTCAGATTAAGCTACAAGCTCAAATATTTATCCTTGTAAGATTAGTAAGTATAATGATTTACTAGGAAAAAAGCGACATGGTGAAGATGTCCCGCGTCATGTTCCTGCTTCTGTGCCACGTGACGTCGCTGGCAAAGCAGTTCGTGTTCCTCACGGACGCCGACCGCATCGAGAGCATGGTCGCTGGTTTGGACGGTACCACTCCTTTGCCGAACACCAATTTTAATGCAATGGCAGTCGTTGCAGTCAGCGAACTCCCACAATTGTATTCAATAGTAATTGAGAACTGCAAGGTTTTAAAAATAAGGATATTCACTATTGGTCTGTCTAATATCGTAAAAATGTATGCAGGATTGCTGAAGTTTTGATTCATTTTATCATGACCTTGTGATTCATCAATGTTAGGTTAAACTAAATTTCAAAGAGAAAAAGTCAAGCTACGTATTTCCGAAATTTATTACAAGAATTCATCGAACCAAAAACAGTAACGAATGCTTAAACGTATGCGACCATTAATAAATTAAATGGTTACGAAGTATACATTTAAAAAAATGTGTGAATGTAGATTGTGATGGTATTGTGAAGTACTATCGAGCTGTGTGAAGCACTATCCGAGCACGGAGGAGCAATGAGCGTGCGCGTGTCGTTGTCTTTGGGCAGAGGCGACGCAACGTGCGCTACAGGTGCACACAGGCGCGGCGCGGGGGCTGCTGGCCCGCGCGGCGGCGCATGCGGCGAGGCTGCGACGCGGGTATGCGGGCTGCGCGGCGTTCACGTGCCTGCTGTGGGCTGTGTTCGCTGCGCAGGCGCACGCGCGGCGACAGCCCTTCGATTTCCCGCTTTGGATTGGAGTCGATACAACAGACACTACCGGGTGCGGCCTACTAAAACTTCTTCATCAGTATGTCTTATAAGAAAGAGACTAAGCAAACGTGAATGAGAGAGGCTCAAGTATACTGGCTTTATTTTAGATTCGTCATAGTTCTGCTGTATACATACTACGTCACGACATTAGTTGGCGTCGCCAACACTACGATGGACGCTTTTATAGCAACGGTACTGTATCAATGCAAAACACATCTCAGCATCCTCAGGTGATTCTTTAATTCCTACTTTTTACTATTCGTGAAAACTTGCTTTTCTTTCATTGGACATTCTTGCAATATCATGCTATATTTACTTGTTCATTAACTTTATGGACATTAAAAAGTAAACTCACATAAAATTACGTTAACACTCATAAACAAACAAATTTTTGTTTTAGTGATTTAGATGTAACAATGAAGCACGTCTTTTTTTAGAATGAATTTTGAGATGTTGCCGGAGAGCGCGAGCGCGCTGAGCAAGGCTAGCGGCCGGCGACGCGACGACGCGTTTGCGGCGCTCTTCGTGGATTGCTGGCAACAGTACAAAAGAATTTGCGAGTGAGTTGTCAATCTATCGGAACTTCTAGCATGCCTGGCTTCATCCTCAGAGCCTGACTAGTGCCTTTGCAGATACAAGCTAGAGTAACACTTTCGTTTGGCTTACTGTAACGAGGGTATACCTTAAGTTGTTAATGAGTATGTATGTATGTACGATTACGTATGTTGTGTACTCATGTATACATATATTTAACAGTGGGAGAGCCCGCTGTAACATCTTCGCACGAATGTGCCGTCTCGCCCGGTGTAATACCACAACAACACAGAAAACAGCCGTGAAGTGGAAGCAATTCCGCGCGTCTGATGAGTGTGGTGCTGAAGGCCTAATTTTTGTCCCATTCCTTTTCCACCCTTTTCTTAAGAGGAAAGCATGGGAAGAAAAAGTGGATTTGACGGTGGAGGAGACGCATAGGAAGGGGAAATATCCTCTTTTTTGTGCGTCTCCTCCTCCGTCAATGAAGGGTAGGCAACGCATCTGCAATTGCGGATGTTTAGGGGCAGCGGTCGCTTTCCATTTCGGTGGATTCAGGTGGTCGCTTGCTCGTTTGCCACCAAATATTATAAAAAATGATTAACGACAATATAGTAATGTATGAATTATATGTATTGTGTCCGATATGCATTACATATCGGACCCGTCGGGACTATATCATCGCGATCGCGTCGCGACTCGCACTGACAACTAGTTGATGCCGTTTCCAGAAGTATGATGGATTAACAACATAAGTTGATCCGTCTTTATTTCGTTAAAGAAGTCTATGTTTATGCTTTATTATATTAGTATAAATAAATACAACCATCGACAGAACGGCACTTTAACCGTCATTGACACATTTGTTTTAAATAAATACAGTAGCTGCTAAAACGTTCATACTTTACTGGAATATTCGTCAACGCATATCCGTGTAATTCTAGAAGCAGCTCAAAAATAAATGGTACGTACGATACAAGTCTGCTTTTAGATAAGTCAAAATGTTACAGCAATTGCCTTCACATAACTGTATTTCTTTAAACAATAAGTAGGCATCTGCAATTTTCTCTTGTTAATACGATTGCATTTCATGTCATATTCACGTATAAACATTTATTTATTTAATGAAATTATTGCTTTGGTACTTACAACTTTGGTGTAATACTTTAGAACGGCTGGGCTGGTGCAGGACATTTTCGGCGGCGCCATTCTGGTGCAGTTTGGCATCGGCGGCTGGATCCTGTGCATGGCCGCTTACAAGATTATCAGCGTGAGTGTTGCCTGCTCTCGTTGCCCCGCTATCCTGTTCCCACTAACGTTGTAGCGTGTATGGCCATCCTGCTCGCGCGAACCCGCGCCTCACGCCTTAGCCTAAACGAGCGTTTTGTAACGTTTCAGTTGGATTTCGTCAGTATCGAGTTTGCGTCGATGATCCTTTTCATCCTGTGCATCCTGACTGAATTATTCCTCTACTGTTACTA
This sequence comes from Papilio polytes, assembly GCF_000836215.1. Taxonomy (NCBI): domain Eukaryota; kingdom Metazoa; phylum Arthropoda; class Insecta; order Lepidoptera; family Papilionidae; genus Papilio; species Papilio polytes. The sequence goes on along the minus strand of NW_013525060.1, from coordinate 44,964 downwards.
CGGCACTGAGCTTACCGAGGAGGTAAATATACTCTAGAGAAGGTTCATGTTTATATCCGTTACATCTATGTCAATTCATTAAAATACCAAACACTACTTTTGTAATAGTAACAATAAGAATCCTTTTTAAAAGTGAGTATTGATAGATATGTGGAGGAGTAATTGAAACAGCGCTTGCTCAGTGCAGACTCGTTCATTAACGTCACGTAGACGCAGTCGTCGGGTACAGCCAACCGTTTATTTTTAAGCAAAATACATAAATAATGAAGTAAAATTAATTTGAATATAAATAATTTGGAACGCGGGTTACTAAAGAGAACATAAGAAAAGAAGTACATTGGTGATGCAAGTGTTTGATTACGTAGAGCTATATAATGTCGGTCATCGTCAGAGCGCGCTGGTGGTGGATGCGGCGTATGGCATGCGGTGGGCGGGCGAGGGGCGCGCGGCGCGCCGCCTGCTGCTGCTGCTGCTGGTGCGGGCGCGCCGGCCGCTGCGCCTCGCCGCCGGCCGCGTCGTGCCGCTCTCGCTTGACACATTTGCCAAGGTCAATGCAACTGTCTTTTGCTCGGAGTTACTCGCTATTAATCCATTTAACGATACGATTGTCGGAAAAATCTGTATCATACGCCACATGGGGGGGGGGGACCACGTCAGCAGTCTAAATGTTTTACCAGTTTTTCATTTTCAACTTTAATGCGATGTCACTATCCCGATGACATTATAACATTTATTGCAATAAAATCTGTTATCGTTTCAGATTCTAAAGTCGTCGTACACTTTTTACGCTGTTTTACGACAAACGAAATAGTCTCGGTCGCTGTAAACATGTTTCATAAAGAAACTCTAAAACATGTATCGTCTGTGTAAATTATTATTTATTATTACAATTAAAAAAAACATCAATGTTTGTTACGATGTTTTCCAAACCAAAGATCACTCGAAACAGTTTTATGAAATTTTAGTAGCACTTTCTGGGGGCGACAAAGAAAGTTTGTGCTCTTTTTAAAAAATGAACTGTTACGCGGCAGTACAACAGCAGTGTGAGTTGTGGGAATTGAGTCGTATCCTGGGTGCCGCCATTGCGCGACCGGCGACATAGGACACCATGGAGCACACGCTCGCTGTGTGCACGGGCTGGGACGCCCAACGCGCCATGTTCACTGGCGCAATAGGGCGGGATCGATTATCTATTGTAACCACAAACAATGTTCTATACCATCTATGTATTTATATTGTTGGATTGAAATAAATTATCTTTCATTTTACATTTTTTTTCATTTCATCTGTCGCTACCGGCCGTCATATGGTCGATGGTCGGTATCGAGCCCCTACCTAGGGGCTCCCCCTAGCCGGGTCGTGGATAAACTAACGTAGATGCCACAGCTCGCTTGGGCGAAGGAGAACACCGCGGGCTTTAGTGGGTAGTCCGGTCGAAATATAAGACCGGCAGTCCCATACGAAACGGACGGTGCAATGCGTAAATGCATTCCCCGCGACAATAAAAAAAATCAAATATACATACGTAATTCTCGAGAGCTATGCTTAGGTTTATATAAAAATGGGATAAATAGCATGTGGTATTCTTTCGAAATGATGACACCGTGTAATTGCTAAGGCTTCAGAATAGACACTAACTAAAATGACTGGGTTTTACGTGACATCTAACACATTTTTGTGGGAGCGAGACTCGGCATTTTTTATATTTTATAATTTTATTTTTCTTGATATTAGAAAAACAATGTCATTTTAAGTCAATTATTTATTACAAAAGAGTACTTAATTAAACCGTAATGGAACAACTCGGTGGTGCCTGCACGGATAATACACAGTGGCTGTAGAGCGGCGCATGAGGGGCGGGCGAGGCGCTCAGGGCGCGGCGGCGAGCGAGCGCGCGCGCGGCGTGCCCGGGCAGAGCCTGCACACAACACGCCGACGCTGTCACTCGCGCCCGAGCAGCGCTCATACGGGCGAGGGCTACTCTATGATTAGTCTAGAGGCATACATGCGCAAAGAATTGTATACATTGATGTATGTATGCGCTTTTCTAAATCGGGTTTAGTAAAAAATGGAGACACTATTCGACTACCGCTATTCTGCGAACGTTACATCATGCATGACTCTGGTCGTTGCTGCACTTCCCGTGGGTGCGAACTCATTTCGTTAGGAAGCCATGCCAGGTGGGGGAGGGGGGGGGGTAGGTTCAGCGAAGGAGTAGTGCGTGCTGGGATACGGGGAGCTGTAAGATATAACCCCATCTAATAAATTTTACTACCGTCTATCTCCTTAGAAACGGTGGCTTGGTTGAAAAAAAATGAAATTTGTATATTTTTAATTTTAAACATATTTATGTAATGATTTTTTAGCAAACATAAAACATCCTTCTTATAAAGAAAGTTTAGGAAACATGAACTCACATTTATAATTAAGTATATCATATATTGAAAAAAAAAAATAACAGACACGAAAGAACATCTAGTTAGACCTTCTCGCTTAGGATGTCGCTCACCTGGCCGTGGCGGTGGGGCCAGGCTCGCGGCCCCGCATTCTTCGCCGCGTGCCCCGCCGCGTGCCCAGCCGCTCCACCGAGCCCCACTCGGCAGCCGGCAACGTGTCTGCAAACCGTAGTTATAATTCTACAGTATTAGTACATTCCTCGTGTAGATGCCCATTACACAAGGGGCGCCCCTGCGTACCGGCAAGACGCGCGGCGGGCAAGCGGTACAGCTCGGCGGCGCACGAGGCGCACGGCGACCCACTGGATTCCGACCCGCTGCAGTAATCTGCGCAACACGTTGATATCATGAAGCATATACATGTGCGACGGGAAAAAATATTAGTATGTGATATTTAATGCAAAGTGTTGTGAGGCGACCTGGTGCGTGCGCGGCGTGCGGGCGGTGCGGGCGCGGCGGCGCGGCGAGCGGCTCGGCGAGCGCGGGCGCGTGCAGGCGCAGCTCGCAGCCGCGCGCGCCGCTAGTGGCCGACGATGTCATGCTGAACGTCGCGTATGGACTGATCTGTTGCAGCTCATCTGCAACCAACGCTATCTTTTTTTCTCACTAACTCAGCGAAAAATTCTATTGTGAGATTTTAAATCTTTACATCTTGTCAAATTTGTTTAAAAGATATTCGGCTTTTGATCCGCCAATTTTTTCAAATAAGTTTCTTAAGTGACGGATCAAAAGTTTCGTATCAGTTTTGTAACAAGATGTCGATATGTGTCGTTTATGTTTCGCGTTTCAGTAATTCTAAAGTTTCGTGTTTTTTTCATTATCTAAAATAAGTTTCTCATTCATGTACTACCTATTATTTTAATACAATTTGTATTATGAAAAGGAAAAGTTAGTCTGTGCATACGCATCTATCGGAGCGTAAATATGTTATAGTTAGGATGTTTCTAAATCTAGGCATTACCGTCAGGAATCGGCAATTTCTTGATGTCGGGATGTGCGGTAGTCGCGGGGCGCCGGCGGCGGCGCGCGGCGGCCAGCGCGGCCCCGGCCAGTAGCGCCAGCGCAGCGCCGCACAGCGCCGCGGCTGCCGCCCCGCGCCCGGCACCGCGCCACCCCGCGCCGCCCGCACTGCTCACCCGCACAGACACCTCACTCGGAGATCCGATCCGTTCTAGTTTTATTTAATTTTTTTAAAGACATTTAAATTTTTTTTTAAAGATCTTTACAATTTGCGTAGGCAATATAAAACAGGCTGCATTCATGATCGGTCGGTACGAGTACAGTACGTGTTATAGCCTGAACAGTTTCAGTAACTGTTTGTCTTCTACGTAACTTTGTCCAAAAATTATTACGACCTGACCAAAGCAACAAACGATTCCTACAAAGCAATGACTGCGCCATCTGTTACGGTACGGCAGAAACAGCGCAAACATTTCCGCCCACCAAGAACTTTGTTCTTTACAGCCTACCATGGTGTGATAGTACATGGTTTTGCACCATTCTTTCTGTGTTGTTTCGACCTCCCGCAGTTGTGTGTAATACTAATTACATATACTCGTATGGAAATTCACAATTGCCAAATATGGAGTTTACTGTGCCTAATATATATGATCCCAATTTTGCTTTCTAAGCAGTCCGTGTAAAATTAAAAAATAATAAAAAGATTAGCCTATGTTACTCACTGATAGCGAAGCTTTTTAATGATGAAAGATATTTTGAAATCGGCCCAGTAGTTTTTGAGTTATATATACAAATATACAAATCTTCCTTTTTATAATATTAATATAAGTACAGATATAAAAGTTTAGAATTACCTCCATTTAGTGTAAGAGTCGCCGCTCTGTAGAAAGCGGTCGTTTCCCCGGCCGGCGAAAACGCGCTAACCCGAATTTCATACCAAGTTCCCGGCTCTAAGTTAGTCGCCTGTAGATATAGGAATGTACTGCTTTTATAGATAAAATACATAAAAGGAGGTTTGACTACTGGAATGTAGGTAACTGAACCATTCTATTTGGAACACCAAACTAGTTCCTTCTTCATCCACCCATTTACGCATAAATGGTCTTCGGTTACGTTATGCTATGAAAAAGGCAAAATGAGACATGGGACGCGGTAGCGGCTGGCAACTGGCGGCCGGTGGCGAGAGGC
>NW_013525060.1:33779-36546 GCF_000836215.1 Papilio polytes | reverse complement strand
CTAGACGAAATGTCAATTGTGGATAACCGTCACAATCCAGCAAGCGGTTATTTACTGAGTTAGGTTGTCACTATCCCGCAAGCAACCTAAATTCAATGTCAAAAAATGTCAATTTAGGATAACCGTCACAATCCAGCAAGCGGTTATCTACTGAATTAGGTTGTCACTGTCCCGCAAGCAACCTCAATTCAATGTCAATACACAAAAATGTCAATTTTGGATAACCGTCACACTACAGCAAGCGATTATCTTCTGAATTAGGTCGTCACTGTCCCGCAAGCAACCTAACTTCAGTGACACTGCGTTGAAATGTCAATTATGGATAACCGTCACAATCCAGCAAGCGGTCATCTACTGAATTAGGTTGTCACTGTCAGCAAGCAACCTAAGTTCAGTGACACTGTGTTGAAATTTCAATTATGGATAACCGTCACAATCCAGCAAGCGGTTATCTTGAAGCAGCTGTGGAAATTGCTCAGGAGTAAGTTCCATGTTGTACCGTTGTCCTGACCTTTCGTTCTTACTTGGCAGATTCGTCCAGCGTGCGTTGGTCGCCAGTTTTTGTAGTGGAGAAGTTATAGTAACTGGACGACTTCCTTCCACGTTGTTTCTCCGCTAATTCGCCCTGCCCCACGTTGGTCTTCGGCTGATTCGCCCTGCCTCTGCCCCACGTGGTGCGCCAGATTGTAAGATGGTCTGCGCGCGAACCCCGGGTTGGGAACCACGCGCAGATACAAAAAATGTTCAGATACCGGGTAACCGTCACAGAACAGCAAGCGGTTACCTGCTAAATTAGGCCGTCACTATCCGCAAGCAACCTAATTTAACTACACTACCGTGCTATTCTGAATAAAATTAGTCACAATACAGCAAGCTAATGTACTCAGAATCGCGTCGTAGGAACTAAAGTGGAGAAGACAGTAATTGTTTTCCCTTTTACTTCTCTCTCTTCTCTCATTTGCGTAATGTACATGAAATGACTTAACCTAAGGCGCATGTGATACAACATCGTGTTTTAAAATACAGGTGGCGCCATCTATTTTTGTACGTAGAACAACTGGTTGCAGTAAATGTTTGTTACACCTTTACTTATTTCCAATCATTTAAGTACTCATGAATATGACATGTACAAATTTATGTTGTGTTAAAATATTAATACAGTTGTCCAAAAGTCAAAAATCTGGTAGTCCGTCAAGTGATGATAAAAAACTGACCTCCGTCCACAGTGGCGGCGTACACGACTTGCGAAGGCGGGCCCAAACCGGCGGCGTTAAACGCGAGCACCGTGACTTCGTAGCGCGTGAACTCGCGAAGCCCGCGCACGCGCAGCTCCGTGCCGCCCCCGCCACCACCCGCGCCTCCAGCTCTCACCACCGCCCACCCCGCGCCGCGCCCCGCCCCCTCGCCACCGCTCGCGCCCATCGCTCGCCACCTCACCGCGTATCCCACTAGTTCTCCATTCCATGTGTGCTGCACCGGGACCTACAATATATATATATAATCTGTCACTTATCTGAGAAAGTAAACTGAAAAATAATCAATACAATTCTTATTTTTGTTTCTATTTTCAACATTCTTGATATCGCTCAAGCAAACTTTTAAATAAAGTGCTTTAAATAACAGCAATGGGAATTCCAAAAGTCGTAGTTTATGTTAGATATCTTGAGATATATTAAAACAATAGATACCATCCAGGAAACGTGCATCTCGCGCGTGTCCACCGGCCGCACGCGCACCTGCCGCGGCGGCCCGCTCGGCGCTGCATAGGCGGGGCACGGGTTATAAAACACTTCTACGCATGGCGTGCAAATACAACAGTAAAGTAAACACGGAACAATTATCACTCTCATTATATTATCTATAAGTGATATTTTTATAAAACCTTAATAAAAGAAGAGTTGCACACGTTGTGCTTTGTTTATCAATATTGAAAAAACATGAGAAACACTAAGTTTATTTGGTTAACATTATAAAAAATTGTAAGGAAACTAAGCAAGTTTTGACCGACCTTCCTCCAGCGTGGTGACGAGCAGCGGCTCGGAGCGCGGCGAGCGGCCCGCGCGGTTGGCGGCGAGCACACGCACGGCGTACGCGGCCGCGGGGCGCACGCCCGCCACCAGCGCGCTCAGCGACCGGTATCCTTGGGAGTCAGGTCTACAATTTAAATTACATTTCTCATATCAAAGCAATATATTAAAATACGCATCCGAAGCTGGAATATTTTCAGACAAAGTCCAGTCTTACACGCTTTCCTCCTCGGTGTCCAAAGTCAAGTTGAGCGGCGGCGCGGCGTCGCCGGGCAACGGCTCACACTCCGCCCAGTAGTGCACGTCCCCCGCACCCTCCACACGCCCGCTGCCGCGGCTTCGCCACCGCACGCGGATCCACCTCGAACTCGCTCCGGCTAATTGTACGGAACTCGGCGCTTCCGGTGGTTCTAGAGGCACAATAGTAACATACGAGTATGTTTGTGAATATATACATATACATATCTAAACAGTGAATATAAATAGTAACATCCTCTAAATAGTAAATAATAGTGTCAAGTAGTACATTTAAACGTCGGATGACAAAGTCTTGTCGCAAAGATGATGTACAGGTTTGTTAGATGTAGCATTCTCTGTCATATCTTAATTTATTTCTTTATACTGTCTACATGATTATAGAAATAATTTTTGCTACGCGGTAAGATTTACCGTCAACGCGGAGAAAGATGATCCGCTCGCTGCTACCGAAGCGGTTGTGTACGCGGCAACGGTACTCGCCG
>NW_013525060.1:28830-32642 GCF_000836215.1 Papilio polytes | reverse complement strand
GGCAAGTGTAGGAGCCGCTGTGGCGCGCCGTCAGTGCGGGGAACACCAGCAGCGAGAACTCGTTTAGACTCTTCTCCTCGATCTGTGAGCGACGACGCGCTGGCTCATTACGTAATATGATCGAAGAAATGGAAAATATAAGCAGACGAGTTAAAAAATTATTTTAGAGTTTTATGCATTTCATATCTAAATCGAAGAGCCGAAGATATGTCGTGGTGATGAAAAGGAATGTATGTTTTTGCCGTTTTCTTACATATAATCAGATAATAATATAAGAGGCTCGCACAAAACTTGCATCTGGAATAAAAAAAAATAAATGTAATAATTGAAAAACCTTATGTAACACAATTTTTTTATAGCATAAGGTGGCAAATGAGCAACCGGCCACCTGAATCCGATAACATGGCGAATCGACCGCTGCCCATAGACATCCGCAATTGCAGATGCGTTGCCTACCCCTATCCGACGGAGAAGGAAACGCACAGAAAGATGATATTTCCCCTTCCTATGCATCTCCTCTACCGTAAAATCCACTTCCCCTTCCAATCCTCTCCGGATAAGAAAAGAGTGGTAAAGAGAAAGTGACTTAAATTAGGCCTCCGGCACCACACTCGTCAGACGAAACAGGGAATTGCTTCCGTTTCACGCCTGTCTACTGTGTGGTCGTGGTATTACAACTGGCGTGCCTGCCCATTTTGGCAAACTATTCTCTCTATCGTAGGTGAGTGGCGGCTGGCGGGGCGAATAGAAGAAAAATGAGTTGGGGCTGGGGTGGTTACACGAGTGGCACCTGTAGGTCTGCGGGCAGGGGGCGGCCGTCCTTAAGCCAAGAGAAGTAGAGCGGCTTGTCGCCGGTCGCCACAGAACACAGCGCCTGCGCTGCGCTGCCCTCTGTCAGCTCCGACGAGAACATAAACGGAGATATTTTCGGAGGATCTACAAATACAAGTTTTTAAACTTGACTACCTAATTTTTGTCTTGATTGTCGTTTATTAGCTTCTTTTTGTTCTTTAAGTGCGCTTTTTGAAATGCTTCTCATCACAAAGTTACGTGGTCACCGTTTTAGGTGTTTCCGTGTTTTCTGTACCAGCTGTTATTGTGTTCTAAGGGTCGTATCGTTATTTATACTGATCCCAGGTTTAGAGATACCAGTTGCTCGCGGTTTTTTCAGCGCGGACCAGAAAAAAGTAACCTATAATATGTCCGTGTGCATCAGATACGTACCTTCCAGGCAAAGACCCGTAAAGATCGGTCCAGCCGTTCCGGAGATTACCCAGAACAAACGTGGCCTGGCCACACAGATATACAGACAGATAGACTGACAGACAAAAATTTAACAAGTTAGTTCTACGATATCAGCAATGCAAATATATCATGATCTCATAATACGGTTTCTTTTTGACCGACTTCCCAAACGAAGGAGGTACTCAATTCGTCTGTATGTTTTTTTTTTATGTGTGTTACGGCATAACTCTGCTGCTAGTGGATGGATTTTGATAATTCTATTTTTTAACGACGTAGTTAAATAGTTCAGCTCAAAATCGCGATGTTTGTTTTTTTTGCTTTCTTTGCTTACGTAGCCTAAACTGTAAAACCTACATAAAAATGATGTATAAAAGAATTGAATCTTATTAAATTAGCTAAATTAAAGTCTGCGATAGAACATACCTATCTCTTAAGGTTGTCGCGCAATAACCGTTTGTTTCGCGAATACCATCAAATAAATGCAATTTACTTCGTTTAGAACGGTTTTATTCTTATTTGGTATGAATCCTCATCTAAATAATTATGTTTTCACGTTAGAATATTAAATGTAGATCATAATTGCCTTTTGCAGTATGTAATTCTGACCAAGACTCTAGAAGTTATCCAAATATTAAAAAACACGGGCAACAGCGGCGCGCGGCCGCAAAATATTATGAGTGAATGTAGTATATTATCAGTCAATGTAGATTGATTACTTAAAAGTTACTATACTTTCAATTGTCAATTGTTATGGTAAAAATGTAAAAAGCCTTACGTAGAAATATCATTACAGACCTCGGCTGACACCAACATCAAAGTAATTACAATTGTACTATATAGACATAACAGCTATAATAAGGAAGGTTTACTATTTTGAACTAATTATTTCGTTACTTTAGTGCGCTGTTTTTTGAGAATATTTTGTTTTTAGTGTATTTTGTTTGGAAGTCAGTTTTGTTTTTTTTTTGTTTTAACATTAAAAAGTTTTTTTTTGTATAGATTATGTGATACGCACTGCGGACTTGCAAGTCGATGTCGCCAGTGGCAGTGGCACCTCCCGGCGCCGCCACGCCGCACGTGTAGCGACCAGAGTCACGCGCGCGCGCCGGCCGCAGGTGCAGCGCCGCGCCTCCCGCGCCCCCCGCGTCCAGCGCACCCCCCGCGCCCCCCGCCCGGCGCCACCACACAGAGCTGCACGCGCACACTTAACATACTCATCTATATTTCTATACTATTATAATAAAGCGTAAACACACTCTTCTTGGTTGCCTAAGACCTCAACAATTACAGCATATTTTTGAAAAATTCTTTTTTTAATAACAAGCCCTACACTTACGTCACGCTTTAGGCTATATATTTTAACGCTATTAAACTTAGGGGTAAATATTTTGGATAAAAACCCTAATGTGGGAAAGAGACCATAAGTTGCTGCCAACATCAAGAAAGCAAGATTGTCATAGTGAAGTAATTGGTATTTTGACATTTGCAATTGAGAATTTGACAAATGCAAACAAAAAATTTATGATTTCATGCGGATGAAGCCGCACGAGAACTGCTTGTAGTTAATAAAGCGTAAACACACTCTACTTTGTGGTGTAGGATGTCAGCAATCACAGCATATTTTTGAATTAATAAAAAGCTTACGACACGCTTCATACAAGCTTGATGTGGGAAAGGGACCAAAGACTAGAAGCTGCCAACATTAAGAAAGCAAGGTTATTATGGTAACGGTAATTTTGTCATTTGTATAATTATTTTAAATATAATCAATAAGATAAACGGGAACAGCTAGTCATAAAATATGAAAAGTTTAATAAATTGATTAAAAAGATCGTGCTATCGAGTTCATAATGGCCTATTGTTACGATAATCATCTGCAGCTTATTATACGACGTTATTAAGGGGCTCGGAGCCTATCCGGCTAAAATAATAATAACTATAAACTGCATCTGGTCACAAAATGAAAGTTTACTTTAAATAATTTTACGAGTACATTGTGAACATATTGATATGTGTGACACATTCGATTTAAAAAAAAATCTTTAAGCTACGTTAATGATATTTAGTGCCATGCACCTCTATGGACCTGATCGGATATCCGGAGTAAGGGCAGTGGAGCGTGACGTTCTCCCCCGCCACCGCGCGCACGGCGGCCAGCGCGCGCACCGCCGGCGGACCTGCGCACCAGTGACACTCACCACCCATACAGGATCCTTACGACCATTATTGTCAATGACGAAACGACGACCGCGAAGGTGATATAGATAAATAATAATATAGGACTTATTTATATTTAAACATTTATAAAAAGCGTTACCTCCTTTCCATCAAGCAACTTAATTATACAAATCCTTACAATTTTTTTTATCGTTATTATAAAATGTCTACTAGAAATTAGCGGCCGCCTGGTAGCATCGCCCTTGACAACGTCCTCGGTCGTCAGGCAAACCTGATTAGTAGTATGAGTGTATATAGCGGAGCATTGTGCTCTGGGAGCGACCATAGACGTCGAGCCTGGCGGAGTGCTCGACGGCGCCCAGAGCGTTGTGTGCGCGGCACGTGTAGCG
>NW_013525060.1:12628-26206 GCF_000836215.1 Papilio polytes | reverse complement strand
GCCGCGCCCGCCGCCCACACCCGCAGCGACCCGTCTCCGAGCACGCGTCTACATACAGAGACACACACGCCATCAGACAGTTGTGATTCAAAATGTTACTTATCCCACTAAAAATATATAAAAAACCTGCCGAGTTTTAAATGTTTTAGATGTCATGTAAAACCTAGTCATTTTAGATAGTGTTAATTATGAGGCTTTGGCAAATACACGGCGCCATCACTATCTATCGAACCCTAAACAAAACTGTCGAAAATGAGGTAGTTTTATTTGAAGATTACAGAAAATATCTTGTACTTATATTTAGCAGAGGTATGATCAAAAGATTTTTTTGAAAATGGCATATTTATAAACTTTTATCTTTATCCACAACTAGCTGTTCCGGTGCGACTTCATTCGCATGAAATTATGAAAATTTTATTTTATTGTTTACATTTATCAAATTACAAATGTCAAAATCACATGACATGATGACAACCTTGCTTTTTTGATGTTGGCAGCAACTTATGGTCTCTTTTCCACATTAGGGTGTTTATCCAAAATATTTACTCTCTAAATTTGATGTCGTGAAAACATATAACCTAAAGCGTGACGTAAGTGTAGGGCTTTTTATTAAAAAAAGAATTATTCATAAATATGCTGTAATAACTGACATCTTAGGCAACAGAACAGTACAGAAGTGTGTTTACGCTTTATTATAATAGTATAGAAATATAGATATATAGTATAGATGAAGTTACAAGAATGTCAAAAATGCCCTCAAGCGCTTCGAAGAAATAGTGTTTAGCCGGGCTCACCTCGGCGTGTGTGCTGCCGCGCACACAGATACGTTTTAACTTATTTACATGTATATGAACAATACCATACAATGAACTTGTGAATCAGAATAAAAAGCAGATCGGTTGGCGTAATAATGCAATATGGGAGGCACCTGACGCTAGGCTCGTCCGGCAATGGGGAACCGTCGGCCGCAAGCCAAGAAATCCGCGGGGCGGGGTCCCCACTGGCTACGCAGCGCAGCAGCACGCCCTCCGCACCCACCGCTACTAGCGCCGGCGGCTCCTCGCGCAGCACCGGCCCCAGCGGCACCGGAAGCTCCGGCGTTGCCGACAGAAAGGGCTCGTCGCGCAGAGCTGGCCCCTGCGGCTCCTGCGGCGCTGGCTCATTGGCACACGCTACACAACATTGAGACTGGAGATGACTTTCTATGCTATTGCGTACACCAGCAGTAGTTAAAGAATAATGTGTTTAGAAGTGTGTGTGAACAGTGAATTTCATGCAATGAATAAAATGAGCAGACTTCACAAGAATCTTGGATGAGTTTGGAGTGTACGGTACACAACAGTTCCGTAGGGACTCGCCGTCGGAAAACTTTTAACCACTTAAGTAAAAGTCCAACGTTGAAGTTGCGAACTTGCAAAGATGTTTGCCAAAAAAAATATAACAAGTTGATGAAAGTTTCGGCAAGGATGCTTTGATAGGCCCCGTATGAAAATGAAAAAAAATTTAGAAAATTCCCACAAACTTAACCTACTCGTAATTTCCATTTTTTACACAATAAACACAATCTAAAATTAATACAAACAGTAAAGTATGTAGATAAGTATGAAAGCGATGCTGTAGGCTAGTTTGCTTATTAGCAAATTGTTCAGCTACCCTCCGTACTAGTATAAAACTGTATTGCGGCGGCAGCGGCAGTGCGGCCAATTGCTGTGCGTATTTGCTTTAAATTGTTACAGTACAGGCAAAATACACACATGCAACGAAATATAAAAGTTAAATAAATTCAAATTACATGTTACAAATGTTCAATGTAAAAGTATTAATTTATCTTACGAGTAGGTGTACATTAGAGCACAACTAAGATTACATAAATAAAAAAATAATAATTTTTCAGTACATACATTACATAGTCCATATTGGAAAGGTATTCATAAATAGTTACTTTTACTTTCATTTTCGAATTTTGTACATTAATTTTTGTAAGCGATTATATTATTACAAACGGACAGTTGTCGACGCGTATTGGATACTTGAGTTGGGCGTGAAGGCAACAATCGTGTTTGATAAATAATTGACTAAGAGTTAAAACAGATTTTTTATATATACTGTCTGCTTTTAGATTTTTAATAAAGACTTTACATAAAGTTAACAAAGAGTGTGCTTTACTTACTTTTTAGAAACCATGTAAGAAAAAACAGATGATATAGCGACATGACGCGAGAGGTCACTGGCTGCGAGGTGGCTGCGAGGTTACCGCGGGATGACCGTGGCGGCGCCTTGGGTAGTCGCGGGCTCGCCGCGAGCCAGCGCCGATGTTGTCGCTCTTCGTGCCTGCGATTACACAGAACTGCTTATGTCATTCATACACATATATACAATACGCCCATGTCTATGTACTCATTAAGTAGCTTTTTCCCGCGACTTCCTCGGCGGGGAGTTCAGTAATCTAATACAAACTTTTACTGCCTATTTATACCTTGAATGATTGGAAAAACTTTAAATCCATATTTGAGGATTTATTTTGAAAATGCTTTATTTTTATTTTCAAGTAATTCTGCTGAAGGGCTAATAACATATACCCATTAAATACCCCTCCTCTTTTTACGTGAGGGATAGTATACTGAAAGCGATCCCTCACGGTGGATGAGAGTGAGTAGTTTTAAAAATACTCATCCACTTTGTTCTCAATTGTGTAAATTTTTGTAATGCCCACCTATGAATACTTAGTAACAAAAATAAGAAATCCCTACACTAATTTTGTATCTTACGACCTCTTATTTACGGCGCATAAAATATTTCTAGACATGAACTTAAAACGCTCTTCTTACACCTTTGCAGAGTGAATTTAACAAAATGTTTGACGCATAATTTAAAGATTTTAGGCCATGTAATAAATTAGTAAATTATTTTTATAAGACAAAGGTACATTTGCTGGTCATTTAATTACAATACAATCGTAATAGTTATAACGCTAAGAAAAATAATTAAATGCAACGCAATTACGACGAACAAACCTCAATTTTCACAACAATCGTGTCTGTTATTAGTTATTAGCTACAACACTAATTTCCAGCACAAACACAGTCAACCTTACATAACATATCAGAAGCAAATAATATAACAGATCCTCTAAACTTTACTAAAAGTTTTAGTTCGCATACGAGAAACATTTCGCGCGCACGCACTGTGCCCGGGAAACCGAGATGTTAAGATAACAACGACCGTCACGGCACGCGCTCGGAGACGGAATGACGGAGCCAGCCGCGGCCGTGCCGTGTCGTGCCGTGCCGTGAGACACTCGTGCAGTGTCGCCGAGTGTCGCCGTTTGCCTCTGTATATTAGCCCCTCAACGTTCGCTTCTTACGAATTCGGTTCACTAATGTTGCTTTGCAGCAGAAAATTTTATGTATATGTATAACAATATGTAAATCAGAGTAAGTTAAACAGCTTGGAATGGACCCACATGTTAAGTTTACTCTTTTTGTCACGCAAACCATGCGCCAGCCGTGGAATTGCGGAAACCGTAGCCTATTACAACTACTACTACTATGTACTCCTTTTGTTCCTTAAATTTACCTAAAAAATTAAAAAGGTATATAAAAGGTAAATATCGACACCGGTGTTATGTAATGCTTATCTTCTATTTTTAAAAGTGAAAGGTACGTTTCTTTTTCCTACTATTAAACACCTTTTTCTAGAAATTTCGACAACTTTTAAAGAGGCATCGCAAAATTATATTTGTTAGTTGATGTCGGCGCGAATCCTCCAGCCCATCATTTGTTGCATTTCATGTTACTTGACTTAGCAGGAAAATATGTTTTATAATTAATAATTAATTATTTACATATGTTAATGTCAAACGAAAATGAAAGTAAAAAGTGTTTAATACGGTAGCTTTCGTCATCGAGTCCATTAACACACAAAGCAACCTCTTGTTGTAAAATCTCTTTTTGCAAGGCATCTCTTAAGAATCCTTTCCTCCGCCCCGCGCGACTCGACTGACTGACTCACATTAAGTTAGAAGTGGTGGTACTCGAGGGGGTTACGGTTCGAGGGGGAGGGGGGAGGTCGCCGACTCTCGCTCGGTGTAATAAATGTTACCCTTTAAAATGAACTCGTAAATGTAAATGAATCAGGCTACAAAATCTTTTTTTAGCTTCACGAGGAAGTTTCACGGTAAATTTATTAAAAATAAAAATAGTAAAATTTGAAAAGCGAATGATTAATTATAAGATTTATGTTATCAGAGTAAAAAATATTCTTTGCTAATTACTGAGCTCGAGCCGGCGACAAAAATTTAAAGTCGATGTCGGTAATTAGTGAGTCCTACAAGAAGTCAAAATAAAAATAAGCAAAATCCTTTACATAACCAAACACGACTCAGCTGGGCTTCATTAATTTGCTAATGAACTGATAATTTTCATGGTTTCATTTTTTCATCGTCCGGCCCTCGCCCGCCCCCCTACCCCCCAACCGGCCCCCTGCGCCGGCCCGAGAAACTGTTGTGACTTTAAACCTAATTTTCAACTAGCAGGTAACAGCACGACATGGACTGCTTCATTTCCAATATATGTAGCTCCAGCGCAAATAGAACATACAATGATTGTGTCTAAACCAATCAGAAGATGACGGTAATACCGCAGAGCCGTGGCAAGAGTAATTAAACCTATGTCCGGATGTCCCAAATTATCAAAAGGAGTTGGATTGCGTCATTAATTCCAGCGGTATGATCAAAGTCCTGCCCCGTCTTTGTTGTCCGTGCACCGAGAGTTGAACGACGCTGTGGTTGGATACTTTGTGCAACCGCCGCCCGGCTTTGTCCACACTTCGAAAGCATAGACGAAGTTTCTCCTTAATGACAAGTTGATTTTTGTGATCCATCAGTTGCTGTAGACAGTGATTCTATTCGGAACGACTCTTTACTTAATATCTAACTAAAGTTGTAAAAAACAAGGTGACATCGACACGTGAAGGTGCGGGAGAAGTCGCATCGGCCGACGGTTTCATTCGGAACATTTATATTCCTTACTAGCTTTCATCCGCGACTCTTTCCGAGTAGAATTAATAAAAATAAAACCGGATTAGCCTATGTGTTCTTCCAGACTATCCTCTACCATCCATATAAAATTTCATCGAAATCCGTTTAGGCTAAAGACTCTATAAACATACGCCATCCATCTAAACTTTCGCATTTATAATATTAGTGTGAAGTATGAAATAAAGTTGGTATATGTCGTCGGTCTTGTCTTGTCGCTTACATTCAAATAATTGACGTAACATTGCGAGCCAGTGAATCAAACATGTCCATTGGCGAAAATGGCAACGTTGCCATGTCCCGTGTGTAGTGTCGCGCTCACAGCGGAATGTCACCACATGAGTAGTTAAAAAGCCGAGTTTATCTCCTCTGTGCTGTCACAGCATATGCGTGTTAAATTACCTTAGATCTCAAGAACAAAGCATTTGTCTCCCGGCGCAACGTAGGAGATCTAAGGGAGAGCTACGCCGTAGCGCGTAGCCGTATGTTAAGATTAGGATGTCGAGGACATTGACGTTAAAGTATTATGTTGAAGTTTAATTTAATAATAAAATACGTTATCAAGATTCGTGTGCAAAATCAGGTGAATTTAATGCAGTAAATACTTTATTTGGAGGTTTTGATGTTGACATCTTTTGTTCGACGTTAATATATTAATGGAAATATTTTGTTGTTTATTTTGATTATATTTATTTGTATAAGTAAACATAGGAGCTAATTTAATTACACAAACACATAGAAAAATAGACAAACATATACATTATACATAACACTGATAAAATATCCAACAGATGCAGCTGGTGTGGGGGCGCGGCGGGCGCGGCGGGCGCGGCGGGCGCGGCGGGCGCGGCGGGCGCGTTATGTCATCGCCGTCATTTCAATGGCGAGTCCTGCAGGTACGCTACGCGACACATTCTACGCATTTCTATAGAAAATGACAACAATTGCTTGTCTCTAACTTGAAAACACGTATTTTTATTTTAGGTACATTTACATTTTACAATTTAAATGTTAGTAACTTTCAATTTAACTATCAAATAATTATTCCAACAGAATCAAACAATATTAAAATTTGTGTTATTATATGAAACTATTTTGTATGCAAAAACATTGTTTATCTTATTTAAATTTAGGTGAAAACGAAGATGGTGTACGCGTCTCCTCGCAAGAAGTAAAAGTTAGTTACTTTAAAAACCGGGTCCAATACTATAAGAAGTGGCTGATTCGATGGTTTGATTTCGATCGATTACTAAAAGTTAATCGACCGCTCTCTTTCGGTGTTTAATGATCAAACCGATCACAAGTTGTATGTGGAAACATCACTATTCAATACTATAAGTTTCTTCACTTTTTGCATTAGATCTTGTAAAGCGATGAAGAACTTGAGATGCGGACACGCGGGACATGTGGGACATGCGAGACATGCGGGACATGCGGGATATGCGGGACAACGGTACACGCGAGATACGCGGCATATACGGGGAAGGCAAGGGAGTCAAAGTCACGTTCACTAAATTCTCTCTCTCTCTTTCCACTTCAATGAAGGCAATTTATGCGAATACCTCGCCATGTAGTGTACATTTTTAATATTAATTGCTGCAGCGCGGGAGGATCTGGAAGTGAGGGCTCGCTTCGGATGGTAATTGACTCTTTAAGCGGATTCCTGAGCGAGAAGCAAGTTATTTGTAGCAATTTTATGTGATGTAATATTATACGGTGTACCATGGTCCATGTTGATGGTCACAGCTGCTTAGGTTACATATGTAGGAGCAAAAACCAACAAGTCTTGATGACAGTAAAAGCCATAATGTCAGACAAATCTAAAAATCATTTGTTTTTGTATGTATTTGGATAGGTTTTTGAGAGTTTGTAATTGTGTTCCATCCGCGCATTCATAAAAGTTTACTTACGTAATTAATTATCCTACGTAAATGTTAAAAGTTACTTTGGTATTTGAAGTTGAAGCAACAAAACAGTTTAAGGCCACCGGTTTCGGTCCTGCATATGTCGAAGATGGCTTATAAAACTCACTTTTGTCCTTCATTAAACGAACGTTAAATAACTCTGGAAAATAAATATTTATTACTTCATTTAAATAACAGAAGTATTACAAATTCAATTTTCTATATTTATGGCGCTCACTTTATTTTTGATACGTAATCCTTAGATTTTCAAACACCGGTCGATACGGAGATTAAGAAGGCGTAAGCGTAATGTATATTGTAATAAGCTTTCAAACCCAATACACTACAACTTTATCGCACCTTACTTATATAACCAAATTCTTGACCAGACGAATACTAATATAGCTAAACTTAATTCTTATAAATTTAAAAAATATCTGATACAGTGGCTGTTAAAACTAAATTATGAACAAACAGAAAACCTCTTAGAAATACCAATATAAAACAAGCATAAAAACTCTTTCACTCTCCACACACACACACACACACACACACACACACCCACACACACACACGCACACACACGTACACACACACACACATCGCGCACGCACCTACATACACACACACACACACACACATACCCAAACACATGTATTTGATGAGATATGTACCTAGACTAAGAGAAGGCACTGCCTCCTGTAATACAGGTCCCCACCTAGCTCAGGAGGCAGAGCCCATTCATTATGTTAAACTGATCTTATCAATAAAGTGTTTTTTATTTTTTATTTTATTTTTTAATAACCCCGGTTCCTTTAGCCATTGGAGTCCTGAGGGAGGGGTCGAGGGGGAGTGCGGGGAGAGTAGACTTTGTATTCAATTATTATTTCCCGAGAGTCTGACAGTACAATTAGTATGCAATATCGGGAAGTGCTTCGCTTTGCTATTAAAAGTAAGGAGTCTCTGTTTAAAATACCATATGAATAAAATTTATTGTACTTTTGTTAGACCTCTATGCATTCTTGAGAAAACTTAGCGTAACGCATTATTGTTGAGAACTTTGTTTGTCTATTTTCGATTTGAAACATTTTAGGAGCGAGCAATATATTCTATCGTTTACGGGCCAAAGAGCGCCACCTCCCCCCTCCTCCTTCCCTCTGCCCGAGCCCCCGCCGTTGCCGAAGGCCCCGACCTCTGGATGAAACCTAATTAAAACGTACTCTTCGGTCCGTAGCAGCGTAGCAGCGTAGCGGCATAGCAGCGTAGCGGCGTAGCGGCGTAACGCCGGCCACTCACCTTCTTAAATTGCTTTCATTAAATGCCAAAGAAAAAGTTCCCTTATCGAGATTTTTATGCTGTGAAAAAAGTGATCGTTGCCCAAGGAATATTAAAAATGAGATGAAAACAACAAAGTAAACGTTACAGCTTTACAAATCAACTTTCAGGCGTTACTGGGTTAAGTAGCGTCAGTGTGTACTGATTATGTAAACGATATGTTCTAAACAGTAGGTATTAACTAAGTGAGGTGGCAGGTTTCAGTAGGCGTGTCACGTGCGCGTTGTTGCGCGCCCAACACGTCTGTCACGCGGCGGCGAGCGACGTGACGCCTGATTGAGGTGCAGTCGGCGCCACTTTCATCTCAAGCTAAAGTGACGACGATTTATTTTGAAACTGTTCAGCTTTAACTAGGCAGGGAAGTTTCTTTGTGGATGCAGAATTCAAATGCGATCATTTTACCTAGAAACTATTAAAATATTAGTGTATACGAGTAATGTGACATTTTGTACTAACGTTTACTCTCCTAAACGTTTCCATTATAACACTTATTAAAACTACCCCCGTTTTAAATACGGGACCTGGGCGAAGAGATTAAAAAGTTGTCCGCTATCAGCTCAAGGGGGCGCTTGGTGTTTGCGGTCGGAGGCTGTGGAGGGGCGGGGGAGGGGTGGGGGCGAAGCTAATATCCGCTCGAGAGCTGCCTCATTTCCAAGTTCTGTTTGTTGAGGACAGAACTATTCTCGTTCATTGTTGTGTCAAACGGAAACATTGATACATTTCTGTCATCTATCGTGATACAATCATATACAAGTAATAGCGGAATTAACAAAAAAATATGTAAACTCCTATTCAGAGAATCTACAGCGTATAACTTCCAACTGTACGGATGTATGCGCAGTTCTGTTCGTACAGTGCAGTAGCAGTTATAGCGCTATCTTTTACAGGGACGGATAGTGCCGCTAAATGCTATATTTGTGGACCCGCAGCGAATACACATCACTTAAATAAATTAATACCCTCGGAGACCTCGCCCCCCGCGCCGCCCGAGCCCCTCGCGCGCTGTGCGGCCAGCTCGCGCGAGGTAATTTGGCAACGTTTTGCGCCGCCCGTAGATCTATTCGGCTGATAGATAGCGCGCTTTGTTACCAAATAATGAGCATAATTTCCACTTTTTTCTATATATATATCTTTTCTCAATATATTTTTTTAATATATATCAATATATATTTTAGCGACATCTATCTTCAAGTAACAGATCCTATCTCGATGCCACTGCATATTTCGTAATACCTTCTTTACGTTACCACAATTATTTATCATAAGCAGATTTACGACGCAACATTTATAATGTCTATTTCGCAAATATATCGTTGTGGAATCAAACAATAACCACCTTAGGTAATAAATTGGTTGGAGAACGTACATAATCCTTGTGTTGTTTGGGAGCTTAGAAACATGTGATGTGTATAGAGCAGCCGATATCCCCACACAATTTACCGGCACACAAACAATACAGCCCTGCGCAGCGCCCAGCCCTCACGGAGTCCGCACACACGCCAGCGACATTGTCGCTGTAACGCGACGCGCTCGCAATTGTTTACTGTGAGCAATTCCTTGTCTTGTTTATTGAACTGTTTAATCATATTATACATACTACATACGAGTACAGAGTGCATACTGATATGTCAACATACATCTGTTCGTTTAACTACTTTTTTTTAGTTCTATGAACTTAACATTTTGCAGACATATGTATCTGTTACTAAGAAGGCGAGCACTAAGAATTGATTTTTATTAACTTTGCTCTCTTCAGGTAAACTTTCTCAAGCAATTAGAGCATAAAATATTATCTAAAAATGTCTATGATTCAGCATAACCATAAGTTTATTAATTTCACTGATTTCCAGTTGACAAACGTATAAATCGTTCAAAAGTATGTATATCTAACTGTACAAATCAGAACATGACACAGATGATTAAAATGTGAAAGAGGAAATGAGTCAGGTCCCGAGCGGATATTACATCGCTGGGACTCCGCGTTGACTGCGCACTTGACTGCATGCTAGTATCAAGTACACCTTTTTTAATATTTAAAGTAGATACCTGTAAATGCCTCTTCCAGACAAGCAGTGGCAATTCAGTAACAAGAAAACGTAATCAAATTCAAAACGTCTTTAATTCTGCAATACCCCATAACGTTTCTGATAATAGCAATATTGTTGCACAGAGCACACGTTCTGCAAATTTCCTTCGTTCCGCTGTAAGCTGTATCTTGTTTTGTTATAAGAGCAACGCATAAGCATTGCATTGGCCATTAATCCAACACAAATAATAAGTTTCAACGCAACGCGCTGCCGCGTCTGCCTGATGCGGGGTGTGCTAACTGCCTCGCTTGCATTACAGGGGAATGAAAAGATTATACAAACAACTGCCTACGCCGATTGAACGCAAAGCACGTAATAAAAGTCTGAATACAGGCAACATGATGGCTTTGTAAAGAGAGCGTTCTCGCAGTGGTTTCCGCGCCGCCGCTCGTCCGTCGCCTCACCGCAATAAATTCTCGGAGTTCCTGCGGTAAATTAACCTGTGAAGTTATTTAATATGCGTGGCACAAACGGCTCGCAACGAGCACGTGCGTGAAGGCAAAATATCTCTTTAAGCCTGCACAAGAAGGTTGATTTGAAGCATCAGACAGTAAGCAATAAAATACAATATCTACTTATCACAAATCGGTAAAATTTCATTTATAAGAAGATTATCATATTGATACTTAGGTAAATATGAGCGAGAATGGCATGTTGGATGGTCGCCAGCAGTTCTAAACATAAGGGCAGCTCTGCTCGCCTGAGGATTTATTGCGGCCGTTGGAGAGCTCATGACGTATGAAATAATTTGGTGCTCCAGTATCCTGAACTATGTATGTTGCACCTTACAGTATATTATAGCTTTTTTTACATTATGACTTCAATCTTCCCAAAAACCCAAAATCTACTATTAGGTAGTAGATACAGCTACAAAGTATATGAAACTACTTAATGCAGCTCTCATCCATTTTAGATACAATGATATCGTAGGTACAATCTATACATGAAAGTTTATTATGATAGAGGAGGGGGGGGAGGGAAGATGATCCGCAATGTGCGGCATCACTCGCTGTGCATGGAATTAATTAAGCAGTGGCATCTGCTACATGACGTTACCGGGATCCAATCACGCCACACATCGCGCCCGGTCATGTTGCATAGCTCCTTGCTGACACTCCCTGCCATGTTGCCAGTGTCTCCTGACTACACAACACGCATATTCAAGTAAAGTGCAAAACATTACAAAGTTAAATACCAAACAAACTAATATTTCAACCAGTAACTAATATACCGGTACCTATTAACATCGGTATACAAAACACACTTCAAACCTAACATAATTACTTTTCCACTTCGTAAACAAGTTTTTGTTGTGCGCAGTACATACAGGCTTGCCGAGCAGTGCACATAGTGGAGGGCATAGAGACCAGAGAGCTGCCTTTTGTGCCGGCATAGGGCAGCAGCGATGGGGAAGCTAATACAAAGGTCTCATCTAATTACGCGCAGAGCGGTCGGATCTAATGATGTATCGAGTGGCCTCGCCCCGCCGCAGCCAATTAGTCACGATTGAACCGTCGCCTTCTAACGGACAGTATTCTGTGTAGCTGGAAACTATACCTATATGTCATACATATACGTATCATATGTATAGTACGTTATCTAAAGTAAATAATTAACAAAATTTCTCATCGCACATTTAAGTCTTTATTTCTGTTCATTTACCTAATCTAAAATCAAACTCGACATCAATATTTCAGCTTGGATTAACATATAGGCAGCGGAGCGGAAGACGCTCGATAAGTCTGTAGAAGCGACGCAGCGGGAATGCATCGCCTCAGTAATTTGCTCCGCTGCACACGAAGGCTCGACCAGCGTTATTGTCGTGTTCTAACTGCATGGACTACTTTATATACATTCCTACTTCACGATAATAAAACTACCCTATTCTAATACAAATCTTCATATTTTTCACGTTCACAATAGCTAAAATATCAATTGTTTGCTGGAAGTGGAACACTATAATGCTTAGACAACAAAGGGTGCGGATAGCGGGATACGGGAAGCGGGCCTGTTGTAATGTACAATACCACTGGTAGCTTCTACACATGAGGTCCGAGCACGGAGCATTAAGGGACGGGATATATGACGAGCAGAGGCGGCCACTATTGATCTCGTTGTTGGTCTTAGCATTCACATGTAGGTTAAATACACTGCATTCATAATCAACGACTGTACTCGCATGAATTTGCTTCAAGACTAAATAAAAGGAAAAGTCGGTCGAAGATCGATTAAGTTTTTCGCAATACCTTACCTAATCGCAATTTTCATAGAGAAATAAAGATCGTAAGCGAAGAGCAATAGAATTAAGTGTATGGCGCGTCCAGACCGGGCTGAATGTAAAGCGCGGCGGAGCGTGACGGCGCGGCGGGGGGGNNNGAGGGAGTGCATTCAGTGCAGTCGGGGACGTGCAGCGACTGCACTATGTAATCGGCTTCAGGCAATGGACGCTAGGAAACCAATCGTGGTGTCGAATCATTCAAACGAAAACCGAAATAAGAATATAAAATATTAGACTTGAGGAAGCGCGCGACGCTTTCCGGATGAATTGGCCCTTACAAAATGTATCGGTAAAGGGGTTGATTGACTAAGAATTAGATGATGAAAGAGCTGAACCAAATCAGTAGCGAGTTTGTTTCGTTCGGTTCGAGTCAATAGAGGAACGTCAATTTGTCGCTTTGAATGTTGGAAGTAAACCTTTGTGTGTGCGAGGTCGCTGCTGAATGGAGACCAATCTGAAAGCACTGCGACACGCTATTCAACTCCCACGTGGAACCCCATTCATTATAATGTTATCAATAGGCACCAATGGACCAAGGTATTTCGTGACTATTTTACTAGATAACTAAATTACTTTTTAAAATTCTAACATATATTTTATACAAAGTTACTCATCAGTCATCATCAGTCTTTAAACAAACAAAAGCATAATTTTAAAGTAAGGTCGACGAATCTGCGTGTTATATTTTAATAACTAAATATCCCGCTCTCTCTGATGAATTCCCTTCTTTTTCATCATTATCCGAAATTCATCAACATTAAATTGAATTCACTAATTAGTCAATTTCGCAGAATTCCTCGTAAAATTAATACTGTCTCTAGTTACCTGACGCACATACACGATAGTACAATATCATCATCTCCCCTGCCTTATCCTACTCCCGTAGGGTCGGCGCACCGGGTTTTCGTCCTCCAAAGCATTCTATCATCCGTCATCTCA
>NW_013525060.1:0-9254 GCF_000836215.1 Papilio polytes | reverse complement strand
TCCACTAGCGGCGGAGTTATGCCGTAACACACATAAAAAAAAAAAATATACCGACGAATTGAATACCTCCTTCTTTTGGGAAGTCGGTCAATAAATACAATCAACAAGGCATGTTAGAATGACACTGGGACATCCATCGCCTCGTATGTTTGATTCTGTACATTAAGATAGCTGGAGAAAATGTGAGAATTCAGCAAAGGATCGTTCAAAACTCAACAGCATTTTCATTAAATTTGATGTTGGGTACAGCCGCTACATACGCATAAAAGTTTAAAAAATGCAAGCCATCTGACGTTTTATCCCAACAACTTGCAACACCAAATAAAATGAATTTTTATTCAAATGATTTTGAAGAGCAGTTTCCTCAGTTTGCGGCAGTCTTTGTGCTGCGATGTGGAGTGAGGCAGGAGGAATGTGTAATACCATTAAAACCCAGAGTTTACACGGCGGCAGGCGCGGGGTGGCCGCGGGATGGCCGCGTGATGGCCGCGGGGTGGCCGCGGGGTGGCTGCAGGGTGGTTGCGAGATAAAGTGACAATAGTCCTGAGGGCGGACTAATAAATAAAAAGAGAATGTCTGGAACTTTTCCAATTTGAGTAGCCTTTACTTTCCTGGAGCTAAAAAATATTATAACGAGTAACCAGGTCGTAGGTTTATACTTATGATAGTTTGACAAAATGTTGCATTCATAATAAGTCATTTTGTTAGTTGCAAGTTACATATATTAACAACAAGTACATAATATCTTATATTTAAAAATGTCTCAAATGTTCTCAGCGGAAAAATATGGTAAAATGAAAAAACCCCAAAGGTTAAAACATTACGAAACTCTACTATTATTATAACTTTTCTCATTTTGAAGGATTAAATGGGGTAACGTTTAGGCGTGTCTCCGGCGGGTGCGATGCGAGGGGCGAGGGGCGAGGGGCGAGGAGCGCGGGGCGTAGAGGTGTTTTTAAATGATATAACTTGGGTGGCGGTGTAACTGTGATTATACCACTAAAACCGTTACCATACACCGCTTCTAAATAATTGTACTGGTAAAGCACGTTCTTCTTACAATTGCCTGTGCAATGGAATTTATTCGGTAACTTCATAAAGATAGCGCGGCTGCAATATCCGGCGCCTCCACTTCCGCAGTAGTGCACCGCCGCCGCGCCGGGTGCAACCGTGACTGCCATTAATACAATGCGCTAGTTTAGTTTAATACGAGGGTTACTCGCGTAAAGTGATTTAATTAAGCACATCACAAAACTGTTCAATAAAAAATACTTATAAATTTAAATCACGCTCGTATAGCCCCTATCACAACAAAACTCAACATGTATGATTTTTTTTTTGTATTTTTACATCTACTCTTTGATTGTTAGATATTAATTACTGGGAACATTAGTTACAAATGTAGTTGTTTTATATCTTGTTAGGTCAAAGTTAATCTAACCTAACTGATAACATCGTTGCCACTTTGTTATATCCGTTTCAATAAGGAGCCGGTGCGACGAAGGAGACCGATGTCTTCAGCAATTTAATTGAGCTTCGGAGAACGCTCCGTGTCTCCTTGTACACGTACAACTAAACACGATTAATCTTCGGGTATATATTAATTTACTTCAGATAATATGCGCTTGTCGTAGGGAAGTGGAGAACAAAGCTACGTAATGTTAGCTTATTTACAACTATTATCCTCTGCACTCTGAAAAACTTATGTTTTCATAAGATTTTTGATTTTAGTAAATCATTACTCCCATCAGGGAACTAGTCAATTTTACCTCGATATATTTTTTATAAGAAAATTCGTTGTAAATATACTTTGAGAATTCATTTGGCTGAAAGTGTTTCCTCCGTAATCTCATTGGGTTCCGGTCTCGGGGCGCGGGGGATCGGAGGTTCGGGGGCGCCATCGAACTGTGAAATTGCTTTTTAATATCGTCCAGTTCTTTCTTGCGCCCCCGCGCCCCGCGCCCCGCGCCGCGCCTCGCGCCCCGCACCCCGCGCCCCCGAACGCCACTCCCCCTGTTACCTTTGTCTAAGCCGAGAGAGAGACATCTCCGATTCATTACAAAGTAATCATGAAGTCGACGTGTTCTTCTTTATTGTTGTACACAAATTAAAGCATTTAACTAAGTTGGTACCGACATCAATAAATAGGAGAGATCAACATAAAGCGTTTATTAACTATATTAAGCATTTAACTGCACTGGTGGCATTTTAGAATATTACATTTACCTTTACTTCACTGGTCTTATGGTTTATTGAGGAGCGCTTGTAAATACAAATATTCGATATAGCACACACGCGAGAGCATGTCTAAGTAGTCATACATTTTATTAAGAATCTAAATTTTATTAAAACATTTTTTGAGGGCTGCATAACGTTCCATTTTCACGTCACAAATTGTATCGAATTTTGTATTCAGCCCAATGAAAGAAGTAATTTTCGTACCTTTGTCATATTGCCGTTGACAAAATAAAGTTTGCATGATATTTAATATTAACCGAACCGGGGCAGGTGACTAGTTAATAGTAAAAATGAACTCATGAAAACAATGACTCGTTCTCATAACATTTTAATGGAGATTTGCCGAGGCAGCAGGCGAATACGGGGCAGCAGGTGGGCACCGGGCAGTCGGCGCTCAGCAAACCGGGCGTTTAGACGCCTCACCACTATAGTAGTTCGGAAAAAAAATATTAAAATCACAATAATGATATCTGATTCCGATACGTATTCATTTTACAACATCCTGCAATTAGAATATTAAAATCATCACCAATCGGGCGATATCTCCTGTAGTCTAGTAAGCTACATGACAATGTATTTCCGCAGCAAAGCATTTGTTCCGCAAGCCGGCGTCCCTCGGGCGCAATCAGCTGAGAGTCGGTATCGGCTCGCACATTACCGAGATTGAACTATCAGTTTGTTCGTCGGAGCGAATGCTCCCGCACTGAGACACGGCGGATGTGTTGTCTCGCTTTGTTACAATATTTCGCTGATTTCAGACGACATGTTGCCCAGGGATGTAATATCACTTAAAGTCTTGTTCCACTTTGGTAATCCAATGTTTGTGAATGTCTGTCCATTAGATGTTAAGATTTGTCATGTCATCGAATTTAGTTGATTGTTTCTGTGAATTACAATTATCACGAAGCTCCAAGTTCTTAATTAAATATTTCACATTCGTGTATGGAAAAAAACTAAGGTGGACATGTTGTATATGTAAGCTGTAAGCTAACGGTCGTATCATTACTTCCTATACTTAACAGGACGAGATTAATAAAACTTACTTGTTGTTTTGAATTACAGATTATTTAAAAATTGGCTCGCTCTTACATGTAGCTAAGAAGAGAGCGTTTATTTATTTCTGCGTTACGTCACAAATGTATATTTTCCTAGTGGCTTAGAATGTATATCATAAGCTCGTTTTAATACATTTAGTGTGCAGACTCAGAGCTTGGCAAACGTAATGAAACTGCGTAGCGCGCAGAAACATTGCGAGCCGAGCAGCGCCTCTCCACCCCCGCGTCTCCCCGCGCACCTCGCGCACCCCGTCAGCGCTGACTCGATTAAACTTAGAACTACTATCTGCAAAACAACTAACCCTACAACTCCACCGGAGTGAGACTTTTAAATAATGTTATCCCTCATATTCTCCTTGCAAAAACAAATAATACCAATACAACATACAACTCGTACAAGGGTCACATCAGTAGAAACACATATATCAAAAATAGATGCTTATACTCCTACATAAATTAAATATATATACATACTTAAAGAGAGTATAGTTAAATTTTAAAATTACACAAACTCAAAGGCACTGTCTCAGTTCCGTGTATAAAGGAGCATTAAAAAAAAGCTTAATGTTACTATTAATTTAAAATGAAAACACTTGACAATATAACGCAGTGTTCGCAATAAATAACGGAGCTGAGGCTTGCCGCGCGGCGCTGAGTAATGCTGCTCTAAGCAAGTTGAACGAGTTCCCGACTGCGATTGATTCCACTGCAGCACTCAACTGTGAGCGAGGAGCTCTCCGCGTCCATTCACCTGCTCCTGGCAAGGAGTCGAGAGCCCCCCTCGGCCTCCACTCGTGTGCCGTTCATTAGCCATCGCGATGAGAGTCACGTAAATAGCTGTTCACTCTTCGAGAGTCATCAACATCTACAAACTAACATGTTAAAGCAAACGTATGTTTTATTTTTACTATAGCTTATATTATTACTGAAGCCGGCCTGTTTGTCGAGCAGCTTTCGATTATGAGATTATGTACAGGCTCTGTACACAGGTCTTTATAATTTTGTTTTGCAAGGTGAGAGATGGTAAAGATTTTTGCTGAATGATAAAGAAGCTGCGGCAGTAGCAGCGCGTGCAAACTATGGAATCTACTGTTAATATTCAACATTCTAACTATAGTCACTAGTTTACAAAAGAAGGAACAAGTATAGCTCTTAATTTCGTCATAATGGCAATAAAGTATTCATTTAGTAGAGAACAATTTGCTGTTATATTGGCGAGAGCGCACTTCATTCATGGCACAGCACCCGCCGGGCTGCACGCCGGGCTCTGCGTTGGGCTCCGCGCTGAGCAATTCAATTGAATGAGATTGGAGTGCTTTCCGCGCGCGCTAACACTGGAACTTTCATCTCGTTTTGTCAGCAAATGGAAGTTCAAACATTGATGTTTGTCCAAACACTGTTGGTTCAAAAATGAAATTTCTAAAAGCAGATCATTAAAAATGTTTAATTTATAAGTTTTTAAAGCATTAGTTAAATTAATTTGATAATAGTAGTAGTAAATTCTGATTTGGTAACTAATAATTTAATAGGTTAGCTTTTACTTTTTGATATATTAGAAGGACAAGCCCGCAGTGAGGTGCCGGGGCTCCGAGGCTCAATAACATATAAGACAACGGAATCTTTTTCATTGAACAAACGAAATTGAAATGAACGAGATTTTCAATTCGAGGTATATACATGTATAGAGAACAATGATTTTCATTTTGTGTTCGTCAAATAAAAACCTCCGAATAGAGGACAGATTAAAATGGTGGAATACAAAGGCAGCTCGTTTTGACACAGAAAGATATAACGCTCAACAAAGAAGCTGCTCTAAACTTTCTACAACAAAAGCTTTCAGTTTCCAGACAAGCAGTTTTAATTTCCCTTCATTTTAATGTTCGTACAAATTTAGACAAAATTTAATGAAATTCATTAAAACCTTTAAGACGCAGATCATCAAACGCAAATACAAGTCGCAAGTTGCTTTCTGTTCTAGTTTGTAAAACCAGTTTCTATTGCTTCTGATTGAGCCTTATGTGTATCTGAGCAATTTAAGTACGTGAATATAATATTAAATGTCGACTTTCGATTTCATATAAAAAAATTGTAAGAAATCCTTTTTTCTCCCTTTCTCTTCCCTCACCTACCAAACGCAACTTCTGCAGATTTATGCCGTTAGCGGTAATAATAAGTGTGGTAGTAATAGTATTAGATACTGCGAAATATGGTGAATAACAAGATACTACGAGTATAAGCGCATTCCTCCCGAACATACAAACATTCATATAAAACATACAGCGACGTGTTGTATTTAAATGAATGCGAGTAATTTGGTGAGGCCGTATCGCGCTCGCTGGGAGCGTGGCCACGAAATGTTCATAATATAATGGAAATATATCGAATTACACTTCTGTCTTTCGTAAAATAAATGTTAACTTTAATAACTTCCATAACTAGGATTTTTAATTAAAAACTTTGGTTTTGCTTGTGTTCTGATTTGCTTATTTAACTGAAGTAATGCTGATAATAACATCGCAATCGACCCTACTTTGTGATAGTCAAAGGAAAGTGGCAAAAATAAGATAATCAAAGTACGTCGCAATCGTAGTTTAGCGAAGTGGAAATTCTTACGATCGTAGACAATATTACTTCTCGCGGATTGTTTTCGGTACAAAAGTTTCCAGTTACAATTCTCTACCATCGCCGTGCTCCACAGTGTCGCGCCGCGCCGCGCTGCGCCGCGCCGCGCCGGGCTCCACAGAGCAACACAGCGCCGCGCCGCGCAATTATTCTCAATCCTTTGTCCATCATCAGACGTCGAGGTTAGCTACACACATACGTAACATAATAATTTAAAAATATTTACATAGCGAAAACTTCCTGACTTTTTTAAACTGTGGCGATACAGAGAGCGCTTTCGACTTAGCTCGATGCGGAGTGTTCTTGTCAATGTTCTAGTATTCATGCTTCACCGTATCAACAAAAATAAGAAATTACCTTATGATTGAAAAATTCCTTTCTAAATGCTCAGCCTATATAATTACAGAAAACGAAGACAAAGAGATTCAGAAATTTCAAAAATAAAACGAGACAATAAAAAAGTTTGTTGCCTCTACTAATATTAAATCTGTGCCCGTGTATTGTGAAGTTTCATCATCGCACTGCAGGTTTCATTTTCTCTCCATCAAGATACGTTTACGCTCGAGGAAAGTTATTTCCGTCCCCTTCCGTCCGTCAGACATTCCTTTTTACTCTTTTCAATTCCTTCAAAGTCGTGATTCAACGTAAATTTCATCTTCTCTTCGTTGTTTGTTTTTTATGCTAGTAGACAAACACAATTGAAAGACAGCTGCATGAAAGTATCATATTCACGGCTTGGGTTTTTACTTTACTTTTTAATTTCACTAAAGGTGGCTTACAATTAGAAGTGGGGAGAAAATATCTACGCTTTAATGTGATTATGTTAGAGCTCTATTGTTCTACTTGACAGACGGGATCTGGTTACAATATCCGATGCGTACAGCCAACAGTATTAGTGACGTATTAATTAAGTCAGGCTTAGATGTACGATCACGGAAGCGCAGTGACGTCACTAAACGCTCGCTTTGACGCAGACCACGCATCGCCGCGCTGTCGTCACCACAATAAGCCACTAGTCAATTAAGGTTTTGAAATTATTACCTCTCTTATTCACTACTATTAGATAATGTCGTAAAGTTCGTCTCATTATTTATTTACATGAAGCAAAACATTAACGTTTATTTGTTTGAAGCAAACGGCAGCTCTCAATTTAAAAGCTTCAAATTGTTATACCTAAAGAAATTTTCTACGTCGAGTGTTGGCTTTGTTTGCAAATAAAAGCAAATTGTAAAGGTACTTTAAACTTGCAAGAATCTCTATGGCTTGTTACAGAGCCATCTACCTAGTCTTTCGATTCACGACGCGTGTTGGAAAATGTTTTGTATACAGTGACATCTACCGGCTGGAAGTAGTAACTTTCTTTAGGAAGGATAAAGTCACTTGAGGCTGGAAGGGAAACAGAATAGTTCTAGTCTTCTTGTAATACTCTAGATGGCAGTGATTTGATTTATCCGTTTTAAAAGATTTAGCGGTGCCTAACAAATCCTACAGCAACTATGCCATGGTTTCATCGATTTGTTTTGGTTAGGTTTTCTATTTATTTGGTTACATACCGCGGCTACTAGAGGGCGCTTTAAATTTTTATCATGAAAAATTTAAAAATAGAGAAGGTGAATAACTGAGTAAATTTTGGATCCTTTTAAAACACATTGCGCAAGCGGATAGATAGATAAAATGAATATAGTGAAGAATTGCAGAAAGTTAATTTTAAATCAAAAATTTAAGAAATATTTCTGATTGTAGAATGAATTATGAGCAATGGGCAACCGCCAGATTAAATCTAATAGTCAATTTAAATGTACATCCACTTTTATACATGAAATTTTGATTTACCTGTTTAATTTTAACGATACGGCTACAACGCTCCGGTAAACTGAAATAATTTCTGGTAAACGCATGAATTATCATTTAATTTGAATTCTATTGATGTAGCGCCGGCGGCGGCACGCACAAAGCGCTGCACACAATGTAGGTACATATATATATACA
Source organism: Papilio polytes (assembly GCF_000836215.1). Classification (NCBI taxonomy): domain Eukaryota; kingdom Metazoa; phylum Arthropoda; class Insecta; order Lepidoptera; family Papilionidae; genus Papilio; species Papilio polytes. The sequence goes on along the minus strand of NW_013525060.1, from coordinate 1,350 downwards.
TACAGAGTGTAATGGTTTGCGAAATTATGTTTGTTATCATAAATATGATCAATCACATTCACAGACGACAGATAAATACAACTCATATGTATTTTACTGATTTCTAAGCAGCTTGCAAGAATATGTATTATATATTTTATAAAATAATAAACTATTACACATAATACAGAGTCCATAGTGCACTCATACATGGACGATGCAGGATAATTGTAAAATGTATTAAAACCAAGTAATTGCTTTACTCTACCCTTTAACTGGCCTTTGATGTTCCGATGACTCCAGGCCGAGGTATAATTATATTTGTAATGAAACTGTGATCTTTCTAACAAACTAACCAAAGCCTAACAATATTTCAGAACAGCGTAATTTGGTCCACTAAATGGTATGATAGTTTTAATGTGGAACATTTTTGACAATCTTGGATGTTTTCATGTCTACTTGTACAAAACTCTTCACAAATCAGACTAATTTTATACTCGTAAATGTGAAAATTTAGATGGATGGATGTTTGTTAGAGTTTGTATCCTAAACTACTCAACGGATCTTAATGACATTTGGCATAGATGTAGCGGACAGTTTGGATCAACACATAGGGTACTTGGTTTTGTTTTTTAAATACCATGCGGACGGAGTTCCAGGCGAAAGCTAGTTTCAAATAAAACAGCTTAATAACTAGTCATGTTGAGCGTGATGCTGCCCGCTCTGAGCGGCGAAAGTCTTAGTCTATAATCTAAAACAAAACATTCTAAATATGTTGTAGTCTTTCGTCGCTCATTCGACATTTATCAGCACACCGTTTAAACTGCAGGGTTAGACAGTAAAAAACATGAACGAAACGAAAGCGATTATCGTTCGATTGTGATTGGTTGAGACACTGACGTCTGACGTCACGCGTTAAAATCTTAGACAGTGACACGCACGAAGGTCGCTTTCGTCTTTCGTCTGTCGTTTTTCGACTATTTCCTTCAAAATTCCTAGACAGTAACACGAAATGACAAACATAATCGTTTTTAAAGCGACACGATCGTTCGTTTTTGAGGCGATTCTCAAAGGTGTCTCGTTTTGTTTCGAGATCAACTGAATCAACTTTAGTTAAATGTCTTTAATTATTATTAAATATTAATTTAATCTTCTAAGATGAAAAATCTTTAAATGGTATATAAATATGACCTTAGACCCTTTAGAAGATAATGAAAAATAAACTTTGTTTACGATCATCTTTATTTCAAAATTAACATAAAAAGCATAAATTACACAAGTTACAAATAAAAACTATGTAAATTTTAGATGTTTTTGCATTTGACACTGCTTATCAAAGCTACATTCTTTTCTCAGCCAACCCAAGGTGTC
>NW_013525059.1:1107-2742 GCF_000836215.1 Papilio polytes | reverse complement strand
TCTAAACTCGAAAATCGCATATCGCGTTATGCACATAGCGCATAGCGCATAACGCATATCGCTTATCGAAAACTCGAAAATCGCATATCGCGTTAGGAACATAGCGCATAGCGCGTAGCGCATAGTGCATATCGCGTATCGCTTATCGAAAACTCTAAACTCAAAATTCGAAAATCGCATATGGCGTTATGCACATAGCGCGTGTACCGAAACGACTATCGGAATAATGGTAGGCGATTTCATACGCCACATGGCGGTAATCTCGTGAGCCAAATCCAAATATTTTAATAATTTTTCATTTTCGGCTTTCACGACATTCTCGTCAAGTGGGATAGTGATATCGACTAATATTACACAACTCTCAGACCGATTTATTATTACTATATCAGGCCTATTGGCAGCAAGTCCTGTCCGATATAGATCGATCCCAGTAGAGCGTGATACGGCTGTTTTCCAGAACTGGGTGTAGTGTATGGCCACACTGTTTACTAGTGTCATGGTGTCATGTCAGCAAGTCAGTCGTGTCCGAGCCACCGACAGGAGCAGACGTCCCAAGCATACAGTACACTGGGGAAGGCTGATATTTTTGTTATTATTACTTTTTGATAAATCAACCTTTTTTGTTATCTCTATCCTTTAATTTTACTAAGTAGCCACAAGTTGAGATTTTTGTTTATATGACTTATGTTCTTTTTCTTTTTTTTAACTTATGTGCACTTTTCTCATGTTAAATCAAATATGCCATTGCTTTTGTTTTTTTTTAATTAATATTATTATCTCTTTCTATTAATTATATTAAATAGTCGGTGGAAGTGTTGGGCACCTTTGAAGAGGCGCAACGCGGCGCACAGGGACAGGCTAAAAATCAGCTCCGCGTGACATTGGCCTTGTGGTACACGCTGAGCCTGCGGCCCATTGTTATCAGATTTTTTTTAGTTAAAATTTATTCTTAAAATATATTATTGTATATCATGACAATAAAGAGGTTTTCATTTATTCAGCCGTTTAGGCTACAAACGCTAACAAACATCCATCCATCCATCGTAACTTTCTCATTTATAATATTAGTAAGATTTGATATGACAAGTAAGATTAATTAATATTAATTATTATATGACATACGAGTACGTACCTACTAACACTATTTTGAAATAAACTTTTCTTTTTCTAATTCCGAATTTTGTTATCTCCATTCAAGACAAGTCTCTATATCGCCATAAAATGGACAGTCCCTTCAGTGTCGTTATATAGAGTTTACACTGTATATAGGATGTGTGGTCCATTGTCACCTCCTTTTAGTTTTCAAATTAATAAATAAGCGCTGTTTGACGCAACTTGTTACAAAAAAAGAGTTTTAGGGTAAAATAAAAAGTAAATGTATTTGTAGTTTTATTAGTCGTGTCAAAACTTACATAACAGTCGTTAAATAATTTATGAAATAGTAGGAGAGCGCGTCAGCCGCCGCCCGATTTACACATAATATAAAAATAGATTTTAACATCAGTCGCTATTCTACGAGGAGAATGTTTTTATAAATGCTTAAATTAAAAGTATGATATGAAACTACAGTCGGAGCACCATCGTACATTATGCTAAGGCGCGCTCCACGGGTTCGGCCGCCGTGTCAGCGTCACG
>NW_013525059.1:631-1034 GCF_000836215.1 Papilio polytes | reverse complement strand
TCGTCACGTCAGCCCGGCTGCCGTGCCAACATTACGTCGCGCCGGGTTAAGGCAAGTTAATGTTACAATATTTACTAAAGGTACACAAGTAGCAGAGGCCGCCGTCGTAACACCTTGCGACCTGCGACCTGCAGTAGAGCACGGCGCAACACGCGCGCACGCACACGGACAGGCACACAACCAGACACACATTACGAGAAACCTCTTAGTAAATAATACTTTACACTATCACATGTCGGCACGGTTGAAGCTCATTGTACTGTTAAATGCACAGCTTCACTGAATTTATAGAAATATACACATACACATATACACTTCACACTTTTGTTTCATAAAAGCGTCACACAGTAATTGGAATGTTTGGCAAGGAGCGCGCGCTGGGGGCCGCGCGCGGGGCGGGGCG
>NW_013525059.1:0-514 GCF_000836215.1 Papilio polytes | reverse complement strand
CACCAGAGCGGGCGCATTCGGCTGACCATCGCTCTTGATGCGAGTTAACACAATCAATACATTTAATACATACTTCATCTGTATATCATATAAAAAAGGAAGTTTGTGAAGATGATGTATTTACGTTGCCAACAACGAAAACAGTATTACAAAAGAGAACGAGGCTTGTGCTGGACCGCCCTATATTTATGTGAAACAAGCTGTCGCCCTTCGTTCTTCGTTAGCGCAAGTTTGAACCACCCGTTACGCCACTTTGACAGCGCAGAATTTAAAAAAAAAAGTAGCTTAATGCCAATCCATTTCGGCTACCTTTCAGTAAAACGCGGTTTGCAGACAGAGAGATAGACAAACCAAAAAATTTTAAACGTGACTATTTGTATCAGTAACGCAAATACACCATCTCCCCGAAATATTACAGACATTCCAATTTTATTATATGTATAGATGATTAATAATTAGAATGTGCTTGAACCCACGCACCCAGCATGGTGATGAGGCTGGCGGCGTCGGGGTC
>NW_013525058.1:4063391-4065129 GCF_000836215.1 Papilio polytes | reverse complement strand
TAGCGCATTGCGCATATCGCATAGCGCATAACCCATATCGCTTATCAAAAACTCGAAAGTCGAAACTCGAAAATCGCATATTGCGTTATGCAAATAGCGCATAGCGCAAAGTGCATAGCGCATAGCGCATAACGCATAACGCATATCGCTTATCGCTTATCGAAAACTCGAAAGTCGAAACTCGAAAATCGCATATCGCGTTATGCAAATAGCGCATAGCGCATAGTACATAGCGCATAACGCATAACGCATATCGCTTATCGAAAACTCGAAAGTCGAAACTCGAAAATCAAATATCGCGTTATGCAAATAGCTTATAGCGCATAGTGCATAGCGCATATCGCAAAGCGCATAACGCATATCGCTTATCGAAAACTCAAAATTCGAAACTCGAAAATCGCATATCGCGTTATGCATATAGCTTATAGCGCATAGTGCATAGCGCATAGCGCATAGCGCATATCGCTTATCGAAAACTCGAAAGTCGAAACTCGAAAATCGCATATCGCGTTATGCACATAGCGCAAAGCGCATAGTGCATAGCACATAGCGCATAACGCATAACGCATATCGCTTAACGAAAACTCGAAAGTCGAAACTCAAATATTGAATATCGCGCTATGCAAATAGCGCATAGCGCATAGTGCATAGCGCATAGCGCATAACGCATAACGCATATCGCTTAACGAAAACTCGAAAGTCAAAACTCAAATATTGAATATCGCGCTATGCAAATAGCGCATAGCGCATAGTTTCGTAACGCATAGCGCATAGCACATAACGCATATCGCTTATCGAAAACTCAAATGTCGAAACTCGAAAATCGCTTATCGCGTTATGCAAATAGGGCATAGCGCATAGTGCATAGCACATAGCGCATAACGCATATCGCTTATCAAAAACTCGAAAGTCGAAACTCGAAAATCGCATATCGCGCTATGCAAATAGCGCATAGCGCATAGTGCATAGCGCATATCGCATATCGCTTATCGAAAACTCGAAAATCGAATATCACGTTATGCAACTAGCGCATAGCGCATAGTGCATAGCGCATAGCGCATAACGCATATCGCTTTGTTATTAGAATGTCCAAGACGAAACCGCGACAGATGCGGCCTGGAAACAAGCACTAATATGAAATGAAATGAAATGACCATAGCCGAAACAATGGCAGATATTAACTCCAGGCCGCATCTAGATCGGTGTTGCCTTGTGAAACTAAAATCAGAATCAATAAAAGAAAAGTTATACTTACTTATAACCTCCCAACAACGCCGTCGAAAATGTACCTGTAAAATAAAAAAAAAAAGAAAATTAATATAAAATGCAATGTAATGTAACAAATAGAAGTAGAGAACAAACAGATATATATGAAATTAATGTAATGTGTAATGTAATGTAACAAAAAGAAGTAAAGAAACAAAGAGGTATATATAAAATGTAAAAGACAACAATAGGGAAATAGAACTGTATGAACAACCAATGCCGCAAGATAAAAATTATAAAACAGAACAAGTCGGCAAACCAGTCTAATAAAATTTCTTGCTACGCAAGAAGAACAGAGACGGCAACAAAAAAAAAGCATATCGCTTATCGAAAACTCGAAAATCGCATATCGCGTTATGCAAATAGCGCATAGCGCATAATGCATAGCGCATAGCGCATAACGCATATCGCTTATCGAAAACTCGAAACTCCAAAAAAATCAAAACCGACTTCCAAACAAAATACACTAAAA
>NW_013525058.1:4059328-4063348 GCF_000836215.1 Papilio polytes | reverse complement strand
AGTAACGAAATAATTCCTTCGGCCGCGCGCCGCTGTTGTCCGTGAGTTTTAATATTTTGATAACTTGTAGAATCTTGGTCAGAATGACATACCGTGAAAGGCAAATATGATCTACATTTAATACTCTATCGAGTAAACATATTTATTTGGATAAGGATTCATACCAAATAAGAATAAAAGCATTTTAAATGAAGTCGATTGCATTAATTTGACGGTTTTCGCGAAACAAACGGTTATTGTGCGACAACCTTAAGAGATAGATACATGCTATCGCGGACTTTAATGTAGCTAATTGAACGAGCTACAATTCTTTCATACATCATTTTTGTGTAGGTCTTATAGTTTAGGTTACGTAAGCCAAGAAAGCAAACTTTGTTACAAGTTGATATTTTTTTCTGCGACTCATAATTTTCTTTTTATGATATCTCCTAAACTATTGATCGTAATTATACAGTTCCAAGGGCATTTATAATCTACATTAAATTCTCTTGATGATGGATATATTTATTTGGATAAGGGTTCATACTGAACACGAGTAATAGCGTTGAAAGTGGGGTATAGATTTCGAGCGATATTTTATTGAAAAAAGTGGTTATTGTGCGACAACCTTAATAGATAGATATATGCTATCGTGGACTTTTATTTAGAAAATTTAAAGGGCTACAATTCTTCCATACATCATTTTATGTAGGTCTTATAGCTTAGGCTACGTAAGCAAAGAAAGCAAAAATGACCCGAAATTTCGTCGCGCGATTTTGAGCTAAACTATTTAACTACGTCTTTGACCCCAAAAATCAACCAAAAAAATGGGATCCACCTGCAAGCATTACCTTTAGGATAAAAAAAGAATTATCAAAATCGGTCCACTAGCGGCGGAGTTATGCCGTAACACACATAAAAAAAACATAGAGACGAATTGAATACCTCCTTCTTTTGGGAAGTCGGTCAATAAAATACGGTCGGACTACCCACTAAACCCCGCGGTGTTCTCCTTCGCCCTACCGGGCCGTGGCTTCTACGTTACGATAAGATACGGTGATTTAGATTCGTACTGTTCCGTTTTATTTCCGAAGAATCATTTATTATATTTGTATTGGCACATAATTTAATACATTTTCCAGAAATCAATTGTATTGTTTGTCTCCTACAAAACTTCGTTCAAAAATTGAACGACTTAAAACCAATGCAACCAAAGACTTGTATAAAACACAACGACAACAATGACAGAGAACGCAATGACTTCGACCAAACACCAAAGATGGCACAGTCCGTCAGGAACTATGTGTGGCGAGACGATTCACTTAATATCGCGTAATAAAATAACACGGTCCCACCACAACGCCATCTGTTATAGTGCGGCAGAAACGGCGTCAACATTCCGCCCACCAAGAACTCCGTTCTTCACCGCCCACCATGGTGTATTAATGCGTGTTCTTCTGCATTGTAATTTATGTTTTTCTTGATTTGGATCTGTTGCACTCAGTGGTGTCAACTTCAAATTGCATATGTGCAACTTCACAATTGGGTTAGAGTCTCCAAGCGTGGTATCAGCTGCGCCAAAGATAACCCAACCTAATTTGGTTTTCGGAGCAATAGTTCCTGTCGAGCTCCTCAACAGCCCGTTATCCACAATTTTAGCATATACATCGGCTCCTAACAAGATGTCTATGTTTTTAGGCTTAGTAAATGTAGGATCTGCTAGTGCGATTGTTTTCAGTTGTGGCCAATTCCTGACGGTGCACTCTTGGGGCGGTAAATAGTTTGTAATGCTCTTTAAAACATAGGCTTGAACAGGTACAGTGAAGTGTGGTTTGATTCTTGAGCGTATTTTGAACTCGACAACGTATTGGGTACGTAGTTTGCTCCCTTCACTGAGCCCTGTGATCTCGCCTCTTAATTTAGTGCGCTTCAGGCCAGCCGACTTTACAAGGTCCTCGGTTACAAACGAGGCCTGTGAACCCTGATTAAGTAAGGCACGGTAGATGTGTGTCTTGCCAGTATCCTCAGAGACATCTACGAGTGCTGTAGCAAGCAGTACTTGACTAGGTTGTTGAATAAAATGAGTGGAAATGTTTTCTGTCTCCTGGTAATGAGTGTCTGTGTTTTCTGTTGTTTCCTTTTTTCCTGGGTGTAATAAAGAATGGTGTTTCCTTCTGCAAATATTGCAACACATGTCTCGTAAACATTCTGTGGCGCTGTGATTTGGAATAAGACAGTTGAAGCATAAATTATTTTCTTTGACAAAACTTGTCCTTTTGTCATGGCTCAGTCTGACAAATAATTTACACTGAAAAATGTAATGATCGCCGTCACAAAAGCTGCACTGGGCTGGAGACGCTGACGCAGTCGAATGGAACGACTTGGACTTGCTTGTACTTGTATGATCTTCCACCATCTCCAAATACTTAAACGTCATTTCCAGAAATCGGCACAATTTTTGGAAGCTCGGCATGTTGTCTCTTTCTTTAGATATGTGTTGTTCCCATAACCGATGACTGGTTGGATCTAACTTAGAAACGGTCATATAAACAAGTATGTCATCCCACGATTCTGTGTTTATTCCAATGTTTTTCAACGAGTTGAGACATTCCAATGTTGTGTACATCATCTGTTTTAAAAGCTGTGCTGACTCTTTGGAAATTGTTTTTAAAGAAAACATTTTTTTTAATATATCATTCGCTATGTACCTTTTGTTTTCAAATCGTTTATATAAGGTATCCCAGGCTAATGCATAGTTGTCGTTTGTAATTCTTATACTTCGCAGTAACTGTTTGGCTTCTCCCGAAACGAGAGACTTTAGATAATGCAGTTTTTGGACATCATCTAAAGTTGTGTTCTTGTGTATAATCGAAGTATATAAATCCCTGAACGATGGCCAGTCTGTATAATTACCCGAAAATGTGGGTATCTGAATTGCAGGTAACTTAATATCTGTATTTAAACTAGTTCTGCTCGGGCTAGGTGTATAACTCATTGTCAGTTCGATTAACTTTTCTTTCAAAGAAGTTTTGCATGTGGTATAAAGTTCATCTAATTCTTCAAACTTATCCAAACTAAAATAATCAACAGAACTTCTTTCACTACGAAGAATCAACGCTGATAATTCTTCGTGTCCCTTGGTGAACGAAAGATATAACCTTTCCAAGGTTTCTAGTCGTGTTTCGACGTAACTGACGGTAATTCGGGACTTAGGCGTTTTTAGGCGTAATTTGTTTGAGCCTTTTGTATTTGCTCAAACTTGTCCTCCTGGAGACTAAGTAATATTTTGACTTGTTCCACGTTAACAATTCAAATTAAAATGAAACAAAACAATAAAGAGGGTACACACAAAAATAGTGGCACTGGAATTATGCTGTTACAAAACAGCTGAAAGTCGATACTACCTTACCTAGTAATCGTCCTAGTCCCGTTCCTAGCAACAAACGCAAGTTAGTTTTAAATATTACAATTACAAAATAATTTCAAATACTTAACCGGTAACCGACCGAGTCAACTCAAAATATTTGAAATCATTAAAATGACAACTTCAAATATTTTACCTAGACCAATTATTCGGCAAACGAAGGACCATTTGTTTGTCTCCTACAAAACTTCGTTCAAAAATTGAAACGACTTAAAACCAACGCAACCAAAGACTTGTATAAAACACAACGACAACAATGACAGAGAACGCAATGACTTCGACCAAACACCAAAGATGGCACAGTCCGTCAGGAACTATAGGTGGCGAGACGATTCACTTAATATCGCGTAATAAAATAACACGGTCCCGCCACAACGCCACCTGTTATAGTGCGGCAGAAACGGCGTCAACACATATATATTTGTTTTTCGTGGACCATTTGGCGCCCCCTTAGAGCTTCGCCCGGAACAAGATGCCCCCCTTTGCCCCACCTCGCTACGCCACTGGGTCACATAGTGGTGGTCAAGTCAAGAGCTTGACATAATATGTAAATATATTTTGTCAACCTCTTGACCAACCAGCTTAGGGGGGAGTCATGACCTGGATGCGCCGTTGCC
>NW_013525058.1:4057771-4059176 GCF_000836215.1 Papilio polytes | reverse complement strand
AAAAAAAAAGATTCTTGTAGGTCTTTATCGAAAGTCTATTAAGTTAAAGTAACCGCCGAAAGTATTGTTTGTAATATAACGAAGCAAAGAAGTAATGTAATATAATACATATATATATATATATATATAAATATAAATATAAAAAATATTTGTTGCAGTAATATGACCTTGTTAACTTTTGAAAATAAGTATATTAAAAAAGTATAAAAAAAGCTGTTATCTTAACAGCATGCATAATAGAAATTGTAAGTACAATAACCATAATTGAAAAAATAAAAAACTCGATTGACTATTTATATTTAGATAATATACTCAGTAACATAGAAAATGCGATTTCGAAATTAAGATAAAAAGTGGAAATATCGGCGAGTGATATTTGAAGTCGTTTTTTTTATATGTTTTTAGGAATTGCCATTCTCACATCCTTTGTTGATGTTTTGTGCTAATGTAAGTTATACTATCCAGGGAATTAGTTGAATCAATGTCACCTCATTCATCAAAATCCATTTAGTCGTTTAGGGTGCAGGCTGTCACAATGAAATTTACACATAAACTAAGTTATGTTGTGGTGGTACTGAAATAAGTTAGTAATAGTTACTGTCCAGTTATCATCAAAACATGATTGTAGCTAATTGTTTAAATGAATAATGAAAAGAGGTAGTTACCTGTTACATTATCCTTAATCTTATTTTATATTTAAAATTTCTTTTAGATATAGACCATATGGAGGGCATTTGAAAGGCATATATGATAAACACATTACTCATTGTATAACAAAAATAATTAAAACCATTGTTATTTCAGTCATTAATTCTTTGCAAAATCTAAATGCTATTTTTAATAATGAACAATGTCATAATTTAAATTTAACTTGTGGTTTAACACATACTAATAAGGATCATCAAAAGGTTTATAAGTTAATAGTGTAATTTTTGTTATATTTGAAGTGCCAAATGCTCAAGTGACCACCCGAATACACAGAAACTGTTTCCGTTGATATTTATTAGAATTACTAATGATCATTTCTACCAACCATCTTTTAAATTTAGACGTTGTCTATGCAGCAATTGCAGAGCCCTTTGAAATAGCTTTGCAACAATGTTTAGGTATCACATAAGTTCGTTTTTAGCTTTAGATTAACACTGCTCAATTTATAGAGTTTATTGCAAAACAAAGAATATCCTTATTTCAGGTACTTGTTGATCCAAATAAGTTACCTATATTAAACAAAAAAAATAGTGACACTATAATTATATTGGAATGAGGCAATTATAACACAGGTTTGTAATTTGGTATACTAGCAGAAATAATTAACATGTGTGTACAGAAACTCCGAAGGTTGCAGAGCACAGAGTTTTCGGTACTCGACAGGAGCGCAATGGCGAGCCACGGACTGACCGCCGCC
>NW_013525058.1:4052647-4056054 GCF_000836215.1 Papilio polytes | reverse complement strand
TATCATGTGGAACACTGGACAATGACTTGCTGAAAGTGTGTAATGTGAAGTGAAGCCTGCGCCTGTGGCCTGTACACTTCACACAAAAACACAAAATTAAAATACTTCTTTTATTAAGATATAATAATAAATATTATTTAAGCAAAAATATTTTTGACCTTATGATCTAAAAGATTGTATAAAAGGAAAGATAGATTAGGGCGGGTCACAATATTGTTAACATGCATAAACATATTTAACATAAATAATACATATATGGTTGTTTGGCTATTTCGTTATGTAGTAGTTGGTTAATATTATTGTTTTAATCTTTTGAAAATCCATTGAAATGAAGGTCTTAATAAAATACAAATGTCTGTTTTATTACAATGAAAAAGTCCAATCAATCAAGTCCATCTCATGCAGAATGTTGTCCTTTATTACAAAAAAATTTATACAGAAATAACTGCTTTTAATGAAAATACATATTGAACAAATGCAAGACAGTGGTAAATGTAACAATTTCCCGTAATTGAATTACATTAAAAAATATAAAGTAGTCAATATGTTAGATAGATTTTAAATCTTCAGGTAAATCATTCTTAGGATGTTTGTTTTCAAAATGCTGTTTATAAGTTTTGGGATCCGGCATCTGCGCCTGCAATTCAATACATTACAAATTACAATTAGTTTTGTGCACAGGTTGTTTAACTGCTAGCAGTGGGCCTGTCTCATTTACATAGTTGAAGCACTCAAGGAATCAGAAATATTCAATATTGCATAAGGCCATGGCTGCATGGTTTATTTGTCAAGTATATAAATGCTTTAAAGTTACCTTACAAATTACACAAACATGCACAAGGGCCTTTTGTGCTGCTTTTTTCTGATCGGTAGCACTGTGTCCTTGTTGTTTTTTCATTTTTGACAACTTTTCGGCAGCCTTGGCTTGAGACTGGATTTTTTGCTGTCCACGAGCCATTCTGCAAATAAAATATGTGTGTAACCAAAATTATGATTTGCTGCTCACACAATTGTAACACCTGTATAAACATAAACTCATAGCCTTTGCATCACCACAGACACGTGGAGTTTATCTGTGTGTTTTCTAATAAAGTAGGAATGTATTGATCGCAAGTGTATATGTTCCAATGTTCCCAGTCAAGACAATGCAAAGTTAAGTACGTGATGCAACAAAAAAATAGTCATGGGTAGGACATTACTTTATAATCGCCTACGGCTTATCACATGTTATCTTATATTATTATCGTAATTAATTAAGTCTGTATATTGTTTTGCACACCTTTTTTCCTTTAGGAATTCGACTTTCACAAAACGTATTAACTTCTTGATGAGACAATGGTTCTAATGTACTTTCAATACTTTAACACAATAATTTCAGTAAATATTTTTCCTTTCAGTCGGAAAGAAAAAAAGTTAGTTTTGAATACCTAAATAATTTAAATCACATATTATAATCCCCTAGGTGCATTCCAATCAGTCCGTAAACATGACAGTTGGCAGTTGTCAGCACAGCATTAGAATTGACTTGACACAGTGTTGCCAATGAAATTGTTTACCCGGTTGTGTACATCAAGACCTCCGTGAAGTTAGCCAACTCACTTTCTCATTTTTCACTTTTTTTTTAAACAAATCGTTAGAGAGGGTTCGATAAAAAAACAATTTTCGTTTGAGAGTTCCTACTTTCTCCGTAAAAGCAATTTCAATTTTTTATTTAACAGAATAACGCGACAGAATTTCAAAAACTTTTCACAGAAAAAGTAAGAACTCTTAAACGATATTACTTTCTTCTCAATTTCTCTCTAACGATTCTCTAGCGATTTGCAAAAAATGTTAAAAAAATGAAGTGTGGAGGCCAACTTCACGCTAAAAATTGAGTTTGATTCTTTGACATTGAAGTTTTGTATGGATAACCTTTATTCTTGTTATTTTATGAAATGCAAATCATATTGTTTTAAGTGATATTTAGCTATTCTTCTATCGATGAAGTCATTGTTACGCCGCGTGCAATCGATTCGCACGGTCACATTAAATGTACATACGAGATCGCAGTCTACTACTAATGAGGGAAGTCCACTTAAAAAGCTTGTGGACGATGCCAGTACATTTGGAGAAGTTTCCAATCCGGAGCCAGAGCTGCGTTGGGCAACTGAGCCCTATGCGAGGCTTGCCGGCCAGGAGGAGGACACGCGCGTGGACCCGCGCGAGACCACCGTGTTACTCTTTCCAGGACAGGGCTCGCAGTTCGTCGGGATGGGGAAAAAGTTACTCGACTTGCCGGCAGCCCGCGATCTTTACGAGCTTGCTTCTAGTATAGTCGGGTTGGTCAAATAGAAACTTTTTTATGACAATATTTATTTTGTAAATACACTGTGACCTAAACTCCGTATAATATCATAGTTGTAAGTACTCTAATTAGTCAGGTAAAAACCTTATTAGATAAAAGACATACCTAGACTACTTTGTTGAAATATTTCTTACCTGTTAAAGTTTACATTATTTTAAAGTACTAGCTGTTGCCCATGATTTCATCCTCATGGAGTTTAAAAGTATGAAACCTACTTTCGCCCCTTTTTTCAACCTATAATCACCTAAAATGTTATCTTAATAGTAATCTACGTAATTCGAATGTAATAACAGAAATCTACTGATGCTAGATTCCTTTCTAAGCCCAGTAGATTGTCAGCTGATTTTTTCGGTTACCCTTAGTGTAGAGAACAATTTTATTCTACATTAAATTCTCCTGACTACAAATACATTTATTTAGATAAGTATTAATATTGAAACCAATAAAACAATGACATACATAGCAAGCGGTTTTTAATTCATTTTGTAAACAAAAAAGTGGTTATTGTAAGAAAACTGTTAAAGATAGCCATCATGGACTTTCCTGTAGAACTTGTTGAGATCTCTAATTCCTTCATGTATCATTTTTATATATTATACCTTTAATGGTTTAGGCAGCATAACCAAAAATGTTTAAATTTAGTAATTTTTTACGACAGGGTCCAGAAATATGCAATTTATAAATGGTTCCTAAAATTAGTAATAATATAATAGCCTGTGCTACTCACAGATAAATTACTTTTGTAATGGTGATGGAATTTTTAAATTCAGCCAGTAGTTTTTACATGAATTGAATACAAATATACAAATCTTTCCACTTTATAGTATTAGTATAGATGACAAATTGTTAACAGAAATAAATTGATAGAAAATGATATATATTTCTATTGTGTAACTGTTGACAAAATAATGAGTTTACATTCATTTACAAGTCTTATAAATACTAGCTGTAAAAAAAGGATAGGTATTGGTGTTGTTGATAAGTATTGCAGTGAGTGTGTGCGCGTGCAGGTGGGACGTGCTGCGCGTGTGCACGCAGGGTCCCGAGGAGGAGCTGCAGCGGC
>NW_013525058.1:4044040-4048608 GCF_000836215.1 Papilio polytes | reverse complement strand
GAACGCGCCCAGCTCCCACAGCCCCGACAGCGTGCCCGCCTCGATCTGCGCTTCCGCGTCGTTCTTGGCCGGGTCGTTCACCTAAACGCATACAGGTATTTCATAGTGCTCTTCGACGAACTATATAATAATAGCATGAGACATAATATGCAGAAGGTTTCTAAATTTGCAAGATATTACCATCGTTGCTAAGAAGTGGTACAGAATAAAGAGTCTTAGTATTTCACCGAGAAACGACGTGCACATCGAATAACTACAGATAATTTGGTCATCCATAATAGTTTTGCGTCATTTCCTTTTCCAACTATAATAACATATACCATGGTACACCCATCAACATTTAATGAAAGCATGCAGTGCGAATGCAACGATTGCTAATAGAATGTGTATTTTAGAATGCACCTCCTCGAAAAATTTCTCAACTGGTGGGACAAGCTCGGCCAAGGTCTGGCGCTGGTCCTCGGTGAGGGGCTCGGGGAAGGGGAACACCTGCGCCGGCTCCACGTGGCCGCGGAACAGGTTCAGCGTGAAGGAAGCGCTCTGGCGCGCACCGCGGCTCGCGTCCGGCCGCGCGGCCTCCGTGGCCAGCGCTCGCCGCCCGCTGCGACCACGCGCCCGTCACTCTCCTGCTGCCGGAGAGCCGCTGACGCCCATCTACCGCCTACCAGCGTGTGGGCGTCAGGTCTCTCCGACGGGGCTTTTATGCATTCTTGCAGCTTAAACTATTGATCAAATTGGGATGAAATCATAGTGCATTGGAGAATGCCAGAGAAGGGTTCCAACGTAAAAAATACATTTACCTACTTTGAGAGAAGGTTTTATCTAGTTCAGTGTGCAAATTAATACTTCTATGTTGTAAAATCCTAGTGATTTTTTTATTGCATCCTAGTAATTTATTGTCAAAGTCTGAAATGTCACAATCATATTGCATACAGGCATGGTCTTTGTTACTTATAGAGGTTCCCATAAAACCAAGTTTCTCACTTTTTTCACCCTAAAAAAATAGTGAATTATTTTAGTGAGTCTACCTTGACTGTTTCCAAAAGGCAGGATAATAATAATAATAATAATTAATAAATTGTTTATTACTTAAAAACATAATTTTTTACAATTAGGTATCCGTTGCTGGGACATTCTTGTAAGTAAAATAATTACTTGTGACAGAATGTCCCGTTCTTCCATAGCATACATTACATTTTTATATCTAATAATCATACTTATATTCTAAGAATTTTTATATTTTGTTCATGTGTTTCTTTGTTGCATTTTGTATGTGTTTGTGTGTGAGTTTGTGTGAGTGTTGTATGAGTGTGAAGGAGTTATCGTGAGTGTGGGTGGGTGTGTGTGTGTGTGTGAGAGAGATGTTTTAAGTATCTTTACTAGTTTCACTTGAGTATTGTTTCTGCCTCTTCATATTTTAGTTGATAAAGCCAATTTGTAACACTCTTTTTTAAGTCATATAACTTCAACTGTGAGATATTTAAAATTTTATTAATTTTGTTATACATATTTCCTGACTACTTTTTATATTGTCGCCAAGCAAAATAAGTTTTAACCATTCCATCATTCACTGCGTTTTTTCTTCTTTTGGGACTCAAGTTAGGATTATAAGACACGGATTTGTGTTTTAACATTAGCAATTGCAATATATATAATTTCCTAACACTCAGCAGCTTGCTCTCAGAGTAAAGTAATGTAGTAGGATGCCTATAGGGTTTGCGGTACATGACTTTTATGAGAGACCGTTGACTGCGTTCTAATTCCAAAATCTTAACTTTGTTAGTGCCACCCCAGACAGGTATGCAGTATGTTAGAATCGACTGAGCAAGAGCCATGTAAATTTGACTTAATAGCTTGTTGGAGGCAATATCTCTGATATTTTTAAAGAACCAAATCAGTTTTCTTATTCTGGATGTATTTAACTCAACATGCTTGTGCCAAGACAATCTCTGGTCTATCATGACTCCAAGATATTTAGTGCAGTCAACCTGTACTAAGTCTGGGCAAGGGCAGTTATTATTGGTGGTTGTACAATTGTGAATTTTAATATTGAAGTTAAGTGGTTGGTTAAGGATATCTTTAGAACATTCCCCTACTGTACAAAAAATGTTATTCCATTGATAGTATTTTGTTTGTAAAATGTATGTTTGTTAATGACTTTATGATCGTTAATTTAAAAAAAAATAACTACACATTTAAAGATAAATGAGGAACATAGAAGCAATCTTTCTTTAGTCCATTTTTGTTAAAACTTATGAACTTTTAAATTTACCCAAAATGTCAGACATTTAAGAAGCTAAAATTTGGTACACTTAGTTTAAAAAATAACAAATGGACTGAGGCATATATGCCTTTATACCCAAAAAGTATTCCACTTTGCCTACTTCATTTTTTCTGATAAAAATGTTACTGTGTAAAGTATGGATTACAGATATAAGAAATGGTTTTAAAAATGATTCAAAACAAAACTGCTGGCGTCAAAGAGTGTATATATGTAAAAACAATTAAATATGGTGATCATACATGCAATTGTTATCTATTATTTTATATTTAAGATGCAGATATGTTCAAAATCTGACAGTGTGACTATATTATATAATACAATAATTTTAGAAAGGGGAGTTGTGATGAAAAGATGACCCGCTAGAGCAATTGTACAAAGTCCAAGGTTCATGTGAGTAAAGTTTATTTAGGTCACAGCTGATTTTGATACCTGAATGTAAAATTCCAACGACCTATTAAACCTACCTTTGGGTTAAGGATAAGTCCCTGCGAACACATCGTCTTACACATCTTAATATTTTTGTCCCTTGCATTATTTACTTCTCACAAGAAAAGTTCAAACCAGAACATAAACAAAACTAAACTTAAAAATTATCGGATACTGTCGAAATTAGCGTTAGTATGGTTTAGGGTCCAGTTCGAAACTATATAATAATTAAATCACACTTCGCAAGGAGAGTTAATTTTAATAACTAAAAACTTTAAAGTTAAGAATGCACATTACACATTGCTCGTTTGTTGAAGAATGTAAAACTGTGCTACTACCAACATTATAAAAAAAACTTGAATTCACCTTTACTTGTCACACCATAGAGTAGGTACCTATAAACAAACTACTAAAATAAGTTAAGTACTTAAGTACCAGCAAAGTTATTTAACCGATGGGAATAAGTTCAACTAAATTATGATAACTAACCAGCGTCCTTCTGCCAAAAGAAATCTTGTAATTCGCTACTATTTAACATCATAATATGTAGATCACTAATGTGCAGTTCACACTAGGCCAGTATAGTTGGTAAGTAGCGCTCAAAAACTGGACTGTCAATCAACTGGCATAGTGTGAACGCTAACTGGCGCCAGAGATTCCATATAATCTATGACCCGTCGTTACATTTGGACAGTTTCGTAAAGATGAAACTTCAAATCTCGATCAAATCATACTTGACATTCGTGTTAATTCTTATCCTAGACATGACGTGAAACCGTAAATATCTCAGTACATTTTTTGTTGATAATGTTATTTAATTTTTTTTATACACTAAGTTAGAAAAACAAAAATGTTTATGTACATTCTCGAAATTAAAAAGGAGCTATTAGTGTGCGTATCCTTGTCGGTGTTATACTTAACCTATTATCTAGTAGAGGTAGTCAAGGTAAAGTCAATTATCTTATAAAATTGCGATAAGACTGTGGTGGAAGAGTACACTATTAACTGTGTATATGGGATTAGAACGTTTTACAATTAAAGAATGTTAAATCGCTTTATTTCAGAAACCTATATTAATTTGCCGAAAAGGCGAATTCCGACAACTTCTGGAAGAGAATGTGCCTATTCTGAATGAATATTATTGGCCCACGCCGTGGTGCGTGGAATCAAGGTTACAGACGGTAATCGGCTCTCTGCTACGTTCATTGTTGTTGCCGCCGCTGCAATTTCGACGGTAAATAAATTATTTCATAGAGATCTATGTTGTTATGAATACCTACAGTGATTAAACTGTTTTCACTTTCGGGAGACTTTACCAAAAACGAATTAAAAACGTCTAAAATCGCACGTAATCTTTGGTGACGGCACTTTTCTGCCTCGCACAGCCGCGTTGTGGAACGGTCTGTCCTCGGCGGTATTTCCAAACTAATACGACTTAGGGTCCTTCAAGAAGCCTATCATTTCCTCAAAGGCCGGCAACGCATCTGTAGTTCCTCTGGTGTTGCGGATGTCCATGACCCGTTAGTTTTTTTGTAATTCAGCCCTTCTTATATATACAGTGGTTGAATTATAGTTAAAAAAACTAGACATAACACACATTACTTTGCATCGATTTATATCTCTAGGTTTCTAGATACGTATCTATCTCTTTGAGGCTCTTTAGAAGGCCTCCTATGTAAATAGTAAATCAAATACTGTTGTATTTATGTTGTTTTATTTGTTTATTTAGTGAATATTGAGGGGAGAGGTGTTCGCAGAGAGGTGCTGAAGCTGTCGGACGGCGGGCAGGTGGCGCTGGACTGGCTGCAGGAGGAGGAGGAGGAGGAGTGCCGCGCCGTGCTGCTGGTGCTGCCGGGGC
>NW_013525058.1:4039514-4042700 GCF_000836215.1 Papilio polytes | reverse complement strand
CGCCCCCACCGCCCCCACGCCCCTCTACTGCGCTAGAGTAACATCATTTTTTGCACTCACATAAAATACATCTCAACTATGTCAGCATATTACATAGAAGTAAATAATGCGCATAAATTATTAGTAAAAGACAATAAATAAAATGTCGTTTGTAATTAGCGCCAAGAAGAGTTGGCGCGAGGGAAGTCGATGATCACTAAACGCACAAACGAATGTCTTAAGCGTACAAGTGCACTTATTATTTATATTAAGAAAGTAAGCCGCGCCTCACACTGCGCAGTAGGCCGCAGTGAGCCGCCTCGCTGACACTGCGTAGTGGTCCGCAGTGTGTACTGTACTATGTAAGGATATCGAAGCTTTTGCTTAAGTTTTATAGTATTATATAGAGAAATGATTGAACAAGAGAACAGTTCCATTGAATCTGTGATGTAAGTTATTGATAACATATGTTGAAGTTGCCTGCCTTTGTTGTGTTTGGAAAATAATTTACGAAAAGGTGCTTTAATGGTATATGATTCGTTAAAATTAATAATTTTATTAGACTATGTATATTATACTGAGATGGCACGTCGAGGTCGTATTTACAAGTATCGTCCAAAGAGTTAGTAATAAGGTGGGGAGAGAGACACTTTGTATCATCTTTGATATGCGAACAAAATAAAGTATTTCAAATTTATCCATGAGTTTCATTACAGAACCACAAAATCTAACATAGAGTACCTATTATGTACATTTTTAGGGTTCAGTGGCCATCCCCGGACTTATATAGTCGGCTGAGGACGAACATGTTGCATTTGTCAAGCAATTTGCAAGTTGTAAACAGGTGCCATTCACACCATCTCGAGACTAGTATTCATTTAGTTCTTTAATGTGCGATATGGACAGTTTTTCTGTATAAGATTTTGTGTGAAGGACGCTTGTTGTATGTATGTGCGATACGGAGGCTTTTCTGTTTACGGTGTTGTGCGAAACACAAGGTCGAAACGGTGTCTATTAGGATGCCCCTCAAAAGAACGTAAGTTGTTTTTTGTTAAGGTGTGTAGAAGTGGGAAGGAAGTAGAGCGAGGAGATGAGACTACAATCCAGGACTTAGCCTAAATGTTAAGAAAATTTTAGGTGTTTTTTAAGTTCTCAGCGAGTATAAAATGGAATTGTAGCGTTTTACACCCAAACGTGCTTTTATCCATTTCACTCTTCAATAAAGATCTCTCTGCAAAGTCGACCGTGATTATCTGATCGGCCCTATATTATTTTTATATGTGTATGTTATTCTACAGATGTTTTTAATTTGTCTTATTTACTAACTGTTTTATTTTACAGTGCGTATCCCAAAGAAATATGTGTGGAAAAATAAAAAAGAACCATTTAGATGACGAAATAAAAGCTATGGCCTAAATTTAATAAATTTCCAAATAAAACGGAAAAAGGAGTGAGTGCTGTTTTTTTTTGTTAACTCCACCTTGTTCCCACGCAGGTAATAATAGTAACGATGTGTAAATGTAAAGTGCGGCAGTGTTTTAAATCATTTTAATTTCGAAGGTCATAATATATTAAAAATGCATTTCGAAAATAAAATGATTAATGAACTGTCGTACTTGCTAAGTATCACCAACCTCGGCTTGATCGGTTGCTGCATCTGATTACTATCATTATTATTAATATATCTAATATTACTACCAGAGTTATCGCTGGGAGAAATGGCGGAAGAAACTCCAGCAACGCTTCTATCATTAACAGGAGAAAACCTGCCTGCTATGAGGCCGTATCGCGAGAATGATTACCTAAGTCGACTGCGACTACGGCGTGTTGTCTGTTTGCGTAGTTGTTTAATCCTAGCCTGAGCGATTGTTATTGCATCGTCTTAGAAGTACCGAGCGCGATTGCGTTGTAGGTGGCGGCACCTACATCTAACGAATTAGGATGACCGCGGCAGAGTCAAAATAACGACGCGACGCCTGCTTCAGGTGTTAGGCTATGGTGGGTAAGTTCAAGTATATGTGAAGATCATTATTGCGCATGTACCACGGGGCCCCCGTGGCTCTGCGCATGAATCTATTTTGAATCACCTGAAGTCGGTGTATTTATTTCGGCGAGATGTGCGCGAATACCGGGCTAGCATACGTCATGAAGGGACACACTACTGATTTATAAAGCGTCACCTTATTCCGAAGGGACATTTTGCTCTTTTTATAAAATAACGCGGAAAGACGACCTAAGATGAAAGCCGCGCGGTTCCTAACCCGGTTCACGTGTGCGGAGAAGTTGGGTATTGTGTCGAGGATAACACCTAAGTATTTAACTTGATCTTCCCAGGGTATTGGGCTGTCCAAAAGCTTAACAGATGTAAGACGAGGTTCTTCGCTGTGTGAAAAGTATAGAGCCGCGCTTTTGGTAGGATTGATTTCGATCCTCCATTTCCTAAACCAGGCACCAAGGGTGTTTGCTGCAGTCTGTAGACGTCGGCATATGGCATCAGGCTTACGGCCTGATGTAAAAATGCAGGTTTCATCGCCAAATAACGCTAGTTCCACACCGTGTGTCGATGGTATGTAGTGCAAATAGGACTGGCCCTAACACCGACCCTTGGGGCACCCCGGCTCAAACGGGATGCGATCTAGAATCTAGAGCAAACCTCCTCGACGCCGACGCGGTAGCGAAACGTGCGACTACTAAGGTCTCGTATTATGCGTTCGAGACGATCGGGGACTTCGCGAAATGTTTTGCGTCGCACGGCCGTCACGAAGCCATCCATGTACATCGATAGCGGCATGTAAGTAGACACGGCGCCATCTAGCGGCAAGCGGCTTAACAATTGAGTTGCATCAATGCATTAAGGCGCTGGCTGCGCGATTATCGTGTTACATTTTGAAAATTAATATAGCGGTTCAGAAAACACAATTAAAGATTTGTGTTTTGTTGTCCTTTTGTTCTTCATCTTTTGTATATAATTTTTTTCTTCTAATTAACTTTAGTAAAAAGCTGACTTTTATACACCTCTTTCAAGTGATATAAATAAAACAAAATTCAAATACAAAATAAACATTTATTTCTGGCCTTTCTTTATATTTTGTTGGTAACAATGTACTTGTTACTTATAATTAGATATTAAATGTGACGTTATGGTAAGAGTAAAGTTGTTATGTACATTGCATGATAAGTAGAGCGCGCGGCAGCAGGCGGCCAGCA
>NW_013525058.1:4033884-4036855 GCF_000836215.1 Papilio polytes | reverse complement strand
TAGTTAAAAAAGTGTGACATATTCAACTATCTTAGGAGTACGACATGGGGCGGTGTGTGTAATAAGTTGAAACTATTGTTTCCATATTTACCATTTTTATTATAATCAAACAAGTACCTGAAATTACTTTTGTCGCAGTAGTGTTATCCGATGCGCTTACTAATATAACGGGCAAATCATATGACGACATTTTTGTATTCTAACATGTAGTTAAATCATCTTACTTTACAATACTTCTAGATGTCGGATTATATTTTATTAAACTATTTCTAAATGTGTGAATACTGTGTGAAGTGACAATGACAATGACAAATGGCAACTGTCAACTGGGTATGTATGTATTGTATAGTCCCGCAAGGCCATTGTGGCTTTGTGGCATCTTTTTGACATTGACAGGATGGCGTCTCTGAGCAATTAGGGTTACCAACAAGGTAATGTTTCCACATTTAAGGAAAATCTTTCCGTTTAGAAAACGACAACTCAAATTGTAAAGGAAGCACTTGTACATTACAACGTAACTAGAAAATCAGTGCTTATGTAGAGAATAATAGAAATCTTAATGATTGTTGTTTACAATCAATGCACAGTTCAAATTATGTGGTACGCCCTGTGGTTTCTACGAAACAATGCGGTATAAAATCATCAGACAGCCAGTTTCCTGTTATATTTCCGAGTACACGCAGTAATTTCCTTATTACGTAAGTAAATAAGTATGTTAAAAACCAAAGTTCTTGTTTATTTTGTCATGAAGGAAATACTACCAGGTGCACAAAACACATTAAACCTAAGAGTTCGGTCACTGCAGTTTAAAATGAATAGGTAATAAAACAACTGTAAGAAAAATAATTATAGGTCAATTATTGTTTATATAGGCAAACTGCTTTGTCACAAAATACCTATTTAGGTATTTTTGAAGGTCTTAATGAGGGACTACTTACTATTATAAGTATATAAGTTGTTAGTAACATAAACATTTTCTAACATCTGTTTATTTGGTCTTTGTCGAATCTGTCAGTTACATTGGACTTTGTAAAAAACCGTCAAGAATCCAGTGTTGCCAATGCTACGTCTCTAATTGCCGTGTTCTACGGGTTATCAAACTAACAAATCTACGGCCGCAAATTTAAGGCCGTAGATTTACGGCTTTTCGAAAAATCAACAATAATTCATTGTTTTTCTTTAATAAATTCATTTTTAAATAGCTAATAAAAGTAAAAAAAAAAAGATTTGTGCCGAAAGTAATTTTTAAATCCCACAGAAAATATAAAAAAAACTGCCGAGTCTCGCTTTCCCTATAAAAGAGTGTTAGATGTCATGTAAAATCTGGTTATTTTAGTTATTACGTGTCTATTACGTGAAACCTTGGCAATAACACGGTGCCATCATTTTCAAAGAATTATTTATTACATTTCTATCAAAACCTCACGAGAATTACGTATTTTAATATAAAAACAATTTATAAAACAAAGTAGGTAGTAACAATTTATAAGACAAATTTAACACAGTTCATTGATATAAAAACGTTGAAACAGCACATTTAGGTAATGCTGAAAAGTTTTACTTTCTTACTAGTGCTACGGCGTACTACGTACTTTCCCACATTAACACAACCTTTTACACGATGTACACGGCGGGGTAAAAAAATTAATTGACAACACTGAAACAATCAAGCCAGTGTCAAGTGATGTCAACATCGGCTTTAGCAGATGAAAAATGAGATGATCTTATAAAAAATTAAAAATATTTTGATCCTGATTAAAGTCGTCGACAAAGTCGTACTTGTGTACATTTTTCACTCTGATATTTAGGAAACAACGTAGTATCTACGTTATGGTATTTTAAAATTGTTTACAAAATAGCGATAAATCGCCACCATGAACAATATAATATCATGGACCGCTGAAGACGAGGCCATCATTGCGACTAATACGGACGCTACAGAGTGCAAGCGGTGCGCCGTTGAATTAGGCTACTGGAAGGATGATTACATAGTTTATTTCGCGAAACATGTAGACAGAAAAGCTCCCGAAATAAATCGTGGCTACTACGCCAGAGTAAAGGCCATGGAAATGTTTATTCATCAGTTTTTAGAGGTCGGTAACTTTGCTTAAAGAAAGTAGTCGCAACACACTCACAGTTATCACTTATCACTCTTACATTTAAATAGCGGTAGATGTACAGGCTGGAAATGTTCATATTCGTTTCGTTTATATTCTGAAATTGAGATACTCAGAAGCGTCTTTTTATTGCTTTATTTGTAGATATTGATGCAGTACCCTATATTGCAGATATTGCATTGCATATTCCAATTCTGGTCGGTGAAATGAGTAATGCTTGTTTATTTGTTTTCCAGCGCTGTGGGACAAAGTGCCAGATCATTAATTTAGGCTGTGGCTTTGACACTCTCTACTGGAAATTGAAAGACTCAACACAAGCAGTTGGCAATTTTATTGAACTAGATTTCCCTTCTGTAGTAGCAAAGAAATCGCACATCATCAAACGGAATAAGCAGCTGCTAGAAAAGATATCAAATGAAGGTTAGAACATTCTCATTATTTATACATTACTTGTAAAGTCAACTTTTATAAGACAGAAGTCTTACAGGTAAAGAACAATTTTGAATTACTTCATGTTTATTTTAATTATCTTATTCTACTCTCTTGTTTTATTCACATCCATTATAACAAAATTTATTCAGCTCAGCTCAAGTGTAATATTGGCTACTGGGCGGAAGTAGGGGTCGGAGAGGCGCACTTCCACACCGTCAGGGGCTGACAGTACAGTTAAATCTGTAGAGAGGTTTCTTGTTAAGTGGTTGAGAATAATTTATAATTCCTTGAGGTCTGGATACTTTGTGAACAACTTTTATTATGGTGTAATATAGCTTTGTAAAAGGGCCGGGATAGGTATATGAGGCATGTCTTGCTCATAAATGAAATTATAAATGATTGAACAGATGGCGAGGTAATGA
>NW_013525058.1:4018426-4030493 GCF_000836215.1 Papilio polytes | reverse complement strand
GCTCCTTGAACGACAGCACGAAGCACGGCTTGGCCGCGTCGCTGCTCAGGCAGTACTGCAACCAGCCACCACACTCTGCTTCATCTACCACTCTTTATGCTATCATTGCAAATATTTCAGGGCATCATAGCATATAGAAGTATGCCCACTCAATTTGGCGGTAGATCGGACATGTCTTGCTGTGCATATGATACATTGCTGCACTATGAATATTATTGCATATATTGAATTTTATATTTATTTGGCTGTCTAAAAATTTACAATTTTGATTAACATTTGTATTATTTACTTAGATGGTTCTGATAGTATATTGTGATTAGAAAACAAAGCATGGCATTTATAAATCTATACTAATATTATAAAGATTCGTATATATTTCGTATATATTGAAATAACTCAAAAACCCAGTCACAAATAAAACCAGACATAGAATATTTTTTTTATAATAAAAGGCAGCAAACGAGTAAGCTGCCACCTGAATTCACCGAAATGGAAAGCAACCGCTGTCCATAAACATCCGCTATTGCAGATGCGTTTCCTACCCTTAATTGACAGAGGAGGAGATGCACATAAAGAGGACACTTCTCCTTTCTATGCATCTCCTCCATCGTCAAATCCATCTATCCTTCCCATCCTTTCCTCTTAAGAAAAGTATGGAAAGGGAAAGGTACCAAAATTAGGCATATACTGATTTCTTTGTATTGCAATATGTTTTCGTAAATTATCAAATGCTTCAGCTGAAGGAATAACAACTTTCCACAACATAAACATCAACCTCCCACATCCATTGACTAAGAAATTATTTACTTAAGATCTAAGATCATACAAGAATTTCAGTACATGTACTATTTTTTATTCTAGGATGAAAGTTAAGCAAATCCAGAGTTGTCTGTTCATCTCAACAATGTGAATTTGGAGAAGTCCAGATTGCTGTGTTGGCCAAGTGCCGCCATGTGGGTTTGTTAACTACACATATCTTCAATTTCTTCTCAATATGTGCAGGTTTCATCGAGATGTTTTTCTTCACTACATAAACATTACATAAATGTATATCTTATTTTTATCCAACACCAATATTAAGTAAACATTAGAATGTTGAAATGCATATTTTGCGCCTGTTCAAATATATCAATATTCATTGTTAATTGTTCTCAGTGGTAATTTTGTGTAAATTTTCTTAATAAAAATAATTACAAACCAAAGTGGCAAATGAGTTTGCGGGCACCTGAATTCGCCGAAAAGGCGAAGCGACTGCCATGGACGTCTACAATTACAGATGTGTTGCCTACCTTTAATTGATTGTGAAAATGACAATCAATTACAGATCATCCAATCATCAAATCCATTTTCCTTCCTTATAACAAATGGTAGGAACAGAATGGGATCAAAATAAAAAAAGGCCTCCAGCTCGCGATTTCACGGTGCGAGCCGGCCCTACAGTGCGAGGAAGTATATAACATCGTTGCTTTTTACATTTTTTGTGAGTGATGCGTGTGTGAGAATGTTTTTTTACAATAACTGTCTGTTCTTACCAGTTTCATATCGAAAGTTTCTTTCACTGTGCCTTATAACAATAAATTTATGTGTTTAAAACATTCTCCTTTGTTTTGAAATTATTGCGTACATTAAATCCTCATTTTAAATTCGATCGGGAGAGGATTTCGAAAAATGTAACATAAACTGATAAATATTTCAGTTTCTTAACCTACAAACTGTGTTTATTTACTGTTTAGAGTTTACGGTTTGATTTGATGGAAGATTACAGATTATAGATATGTGTCTGTATGTATAGTGCCACAAGACTTGTGGCACCTTTTTGACATTGACAGGATGGCGCCTCTGAGTATTTAGGGTTACCAACATGGTAATATACCCACATTAAAGGGAAATTCTGTCCTTTTAAAAACGAAAACGCAAATTGTAAAGGAAGTATTTGTACCTTACAATGTAACTAGAAAATGCCCCAGACTTCGTTTGTCGGTTAGAAGACTTTAGTTAAAGAATCTTTGTAGCAAACTTTTAGCATTGCACTCTCTTGAGACAGTTAGAAAAGGTATAGTCTTATCATAATATAAATAGTCTTACTTAGCGCTCATCTACAGAATAATAGAAATCTTAATATTATATATCTTAATAAATCAACAATAATTAATCTTAATTATTTTTGTTTATAATCAACGCACTGTACAACTAGGTGGTATGTTTTGAACTATGCGTTTTAAACTTAACAGATAATTAGTTTTTGATACATTACTGACTACACACAGTAATATCCTTATTACGTAAGTAAATATAAAATTTATGTCAAGAAGGCCATACTTCCAGGAGCATAAAACACGTTACAATATAGGGTCGGTCACTGCAATTTGAAATAGGAAATAAAAAGACTTTCAGCAAAATATTTTTAAGTCAATTAATATGTAACAATTTTTCTTTCGCCTTGAGAGTTAGGAAATTTCTTGATTAACAAACGGTAACAAATTCTGATTGCAACAGACACAAGATGATTCACATTTTCAAATGTAATTACTGGACTCCCCAATTTTTCTCAGCTATAAAAATATCTTCCACTTTGAAGAAAACCTCTCTGATACTACATTTAAACACTTTCATCGCTTCTTTTCATAAAATAACATTAAAAAACCACATATAATACGTGAAGTAAAGAGGCGAAGTGAACTGACAAGTTATGTCACTATTACCCTGACATTAAATGTCACTTTGATTTTTCAACGATTGCCGGGTGCCAAAAGAATCATGTACATCTATAGCAAGCTAGTTGTAAAACATATACTTGTTACCAATAAAAAAAATTTCCCGGCTGTGAAAAGTTCACCGGTGGGCCGTAGCACGACTTTTTTTATTCAAAAGCTATTTGAAAATGAATTTATTAAAAAAACAATGAATTTATTAAAAAAAAAAACAATGAGGTTATTAAAAAACTAAGAATTATTCTACATCTTCAAAAAGGCTTGTTGCGGTCGTCGGCCTTAGATTTTGGAATTTGATAGCCCGAAATTGGCCCGTAAGCCGTAGAACACGGCAATTATCGTAGCAATGGCAACACTGATACAGTTAAACAGTTCGAATAGAATCTTATGGTATAGTAGTACAAGAATATTGCGGCATCTTTTTGACAAGGAGAAGCCACCGAGCACTTAGGGCTACTAGCAAGGAAATTTTGCCACATTTAACGGAAATTCTTCCCCTTCTGAATACAAAAACGCAAATTGTAAAGGAAGCACTTGTACCTTACAATGTACATAAGTAGGAAATTATCGTGACTTCGTTAGTCCGTGGAAGACTCTGTAATTAAAATATTGTTGTAGCAAACTTTTAGCAATTATACCCTTACGCCCTAAGCATAAGGTTTTATTTTCTTCATTTTTACCCCATGAGGTAAAGATAGAACACACCCCTGTTGTGTCATTACCTAATTTTTATTTCCATGGGCTTGGCAATTTCACGGCGCCATTTACTTTCCAATTAAACATAGGTCATTCTCGAGAGCTTTGCTTAGAATTAGATAAAAATGGGATAAACAGCAAGTGGTTTTCTTTCGAAATTATGAGACAAGTATATACTGTTACTATCTATATCTATACTATTATAATAAAGCGTAAACACACACTTCCTTGTTGCCTAAGATCTTAGCAATTACAGAATATTTTCGAATAACTCTTTTTTTTAATAAAAAGCCCTATACTTACGTCACGCTTTAGGCTATATATTTTCACGCCGTTAAGCTTAGGGGGATAAAATTTTTGGATAAAACCCTAATGTGGGAAAGAGACCATAAGTTGCTGCCAACATAAAGGAAACAAGATTGCCAAGGTTTATCATGTCATGTCAGTTTGACATTTGCAATTGACAATTTAAAAAATGTAAATAATAAAATAAAATTTTCATAATTAATGCGGATGGAGCCGCACGGGAACAAATAGTATGTAAATAAATGTAAACGTACTATAATATCGAGCTATCTTTTGTTTTTTTTTTAAATCTTACAACACATCAATTTCGATTTTGGGTTTTTGGCCTAGCTCCTCGCAACAACACAACGCGAAACAGCCTGGGCCGGTGTGAAGTAGCACCTAATTAGAATAACAAAATGTAACAAGTATCACAAATGGTAGATCGTATCAGTGGCATGTACACGAACAGATAACGAGCACACTTTGTACATACTTACTTGTACCTACCAGTACTTACTTATAAGATATGGTCGTCAACAGGTCGTGTGTTTTTATTGTATTTCACACATTTACATCTATAAGTGTTTGTTTTTGTAATATGATATTGTAAAAGGACGAACTCCTTACACTTTACCAAAAACTTAGTTATGATAAGTAAAAGCTAAGTGCTCTTAGCTAATTTCGAGCATACACCACCGTTCTGTCGGTGAATCATAAGATTTTATTCAAATACAAGGTAAATGTAAATAAATATTATATTTTTAATATCAATAAAAAAATGTTAAATAGCTTAAACAAAAAAATGACATAAATAAATCACATTTTGTGTCTGCCTTAGTGTTTCCTGCATTTTGTATTTATACGCTAACATAATACATACATACAGACGTATCCCACTGCCTCGTCTACCAGTATACCACACATACTCGTACAAACATATATTTCCATATCTCCAAATGACTGATAAATCAGAGATAAAGTGAACACTTTAACACACATACAAACACTGCAGTAAAGCATACTGCAACGTAGTACATTAGGGAATATGCATGTATTTTTTTCTTTTTTAAACGATTCTACTTATTTTAAGATAACCAGAAAAATTATTGACTCAAAAAATTCAACCATTGAGCTAAAAATATTTAAATAAGATTACGATCATTTTCGTGCGACTAAAACTCGACCTAGGTTGGCTTGAGACACGTCGTTACGTCAATAGTCATATTTGCATGCATTTCATTCATCAATGCGCTCAGATGTCACTTCGACTTCGATGTAAAAAACAACAAAGTATTTCATCGGTCCTCAGAGTTGTCAAAGTCACAAATCGATTAATAAACATTATTCCTGGTACAAATAAGTGGTCATTAATGATTCTTTTCATTAATTTTTATTTTAAAGCTAGTTTTGAAATCGTGTGTACAGTAAAAATACCTCAAGAGTATGAATTTTATATAAATTAACGTAAATGAATTGTGTATTGACAAGACAGCGACGCCATAATAGATAAGTCACTTGCATCGACCAATAGCGTTGCGTTTTTAAACGTAGCGAAGGAATTTTGAAAAAGACACTTTTTATCGATTTAATTATGCTAATAAATCACATTATATTAAAAAATCTCTTCAGGTGCATGTTTATACAGTAATAAAGTATACTTAAAAAAAAGTTTTGTTCAATTTGGCGTCATATGTCTATTGTTATGTATTTTTTGTGACGACACTAGCCGTTTTTAATAAAGATGGAGTTTAGTCTATACCTCGTAAGCGTAACTGAGCGAAGCTTCGTTTTTTGTACTCACATACCTTAATATCTCCGGCTATAAATTGGCTCAAATCGCCAGCGCGGCGCAGTGCTTCCGCTTACTTTCGAAATGTGTCTAGAAATGTGTATTAAGAGTTGGGTGAATAGTAATTTACGAAGTTAGCGCGCACTACTTTCGGTCACATCACCACTTAATATTATGTGGGATCGTGGGCAAAATATCGTTACAAAAATAAGACAATATGGCCGCTTCGCGGTTGGAATGTAATGGTGTAACTTCTTTTTATATGATTATTTTAGGCCATGTTACAATTTAACCGTGCGTTTATTCTCTTGTCCATCAGCGCTGATTATTCGTGATGCGTTCCACCAGGCAGGCCACGTCTCATCGTAGGCAATGGCCACTGGCCACTGGCAGCTCGTGCTAGCCATTTTTCTCGAGAGAATCGTTCAAGTTACGATGATCACTATGATGTCACGCTACGGCCCGGTCAGTTCTACAACCTACACCTAGGTAACCTACTACTACATTGATAACTAATCATTCGATTTTTTTAATTAAAAGAAAAACGTGATTTTAATGATGACTTCTATTTATATTGCACAATATTTCAGTAAATCGCAATGTTAGATGACTGTCAATTATTTAGGTAGGTATTTTTTTTGTTCACGTTGCCATTAATTAAATTTATATTGCACCTCTACTGCTAGTCCGCAGTACTGAAAATATCCAGCCTTCCCCACGATGTACTAAACACGTAGGTTACTCTATTGTCGCTTCGCAACGCTGAAGGAAAACGTAACTAGAGGGACGATATTTTGCACGTCACAGGAGCGACGAAGTTAGTACAGAATGTTGATAAGTTGTGGGAAAATTAAATAAGTCGTGCAGCGTGTTAGCCTGCCAATTAGTTAATGAAATACTGCTCTGGTAAAGATTTAACCAGAACATAATTCATCAGCAGCCGTTGTTTACCTCCACTATTGTTCAAGGGGCGTTTTGTTTTAAAATAGTAGCAACATAAAATACATACAAAAGTATACTTCCTTTCCAGTTCTTTCCTCAATAAAAAAGGGTGGGAAAAGACGAGGGCATGAATTAAAACTCCGCACATAAAAACACAGCACTATAAAACCAAAGGTTGCACATTACTTCTTTATTAAGTTGCTACGTAACATGACATGGCAACTTGGCCTTTTGAAAACGTTAATCAGTAATTACCTACTATTTATGCGGATATGAATTTTTAAGTACATAATATTATTAAGTGGCGGTGGTGGTCGTAACAACAGGATAAAAAAATGTAAAAACGATTTTCAATGAGGATATATCATGCACTTAAAAGTACATTAATAGTAATCAATAATTGTATGAGCAGAGATGACTTATTTGAAGAGCAATCGCCTTGAATATGAGACGTGTCGTGATGCCGGTCGCGGCGCGGGTCACGTTGCGCGGCTGCGGCAACTCGCCATCGCCACCCGCCACACCCGCCACACACGCCACACACGCCACACACGCCACACACGCGCATTACTATATGTACATATTAATTAGTAGACTCAAGGATCTAGGACCGGGGGTCTTAACTATAGCAATGAAATAACTCATTTACGATGCACAACGTTACACCTGTAACACGTACAAGTGTTTTGTTAATGTTCAGGAACATAACTTATTGTTTACATAACCATTTTTATACACAACTAGCTGCTGCTCGTGTCTTCGATTACGTAAAATATAAATAAAAAAGAATGGTTTAAGATACTTCTGTACATATCAGCTATTTCAAACATATCATTATGGCCCATGGTCATCGGCGCGCTGTGCACTGCCCTTCCCCCGCATCCCTTTAAGCCCGCTATACTTAAAATTATGTTCTGCGCAGCAACTCGTATAATGTTTCGAGCCGCCAAGATATCGGTCCAGGCGTTCCGGATTACCCGAAACTAACGCGGCCTTGCGGACATACAGACAGACTATTGAAACATCCATATTTCATATAAAGTTACGCAAATAGCTACGTATCAAGTGTGTACGATACACGTAGCTATATGACAGTGCAATTTTATTAACTGTATAACTGGATAGATTGTACACGTGGAGACCTTTGCTGATAGCGATAACAATAATAAAGCAAATCTACAAGAAAATGAATTGTATTCAATACATTTTAGCGTATTATTGCTTTCGAATATGTTTTGTTTCGAAGCCGCTTTTTTCAGTTTGATAAACTGTTTGTGTTCCCTTGATTATGGATCAGCGTTGAGCGACATGCTGGGGTGACAGAGTGCCGTGCAGTGTTGCACAGAACACAGAAGAACAACAACTATACCAAAGACATTTAAGAATAATATATACCAGGCAGTATCCCATTTTTTTTCACCGGTAACATCTCTGACAGGTAATATATCAGTTGTCAAGTTATGTACGCCACATTTTACAATAATGTTATACTTACGTTATAACATAATAAACATTAACATTTAAACTAAATATTAGTTAATAACACCAATTGACAATAAATTACGCTGACATGAGGTTTCGTTTGGAGTTTGGAGGCTGTTATCAGATAGCGCTAGTGATGATTATGTGAAAAAATCTCAAGTGAAGTGTGAACTATGCTCGCTCTATATATTTTTAATCTCTGACCTATACAGAAGATTTGTATTTAAAAACAGACAAATGTTTAAATTAACTTTAAGACTATGTTCACAACATGGATCGCTGTCATGCGTTATAAGAATATTAATACGCAAAAGTAACGTAACAAAATTACCTTTATTATCGGTTACATAATATAGGTTGGTATAAAACTTGAACAAAACAATACTTAATAAGATAATGACAAGCACTCGTTCGTCCTCAATGCGCAAACGCAATTTATTTACAGACACGCAAGGCGAGGGCAAGAACCGACCGCCCGACGCCGAAGAACCGGTCCGTGGCGCTGTCCGTCCCCACTCATCCGGTGCAAAACAATGACATAGCTGCACCGGCCCTAACACAATGTTAAAGAGTAAAGTTTATCCGAAGAGGTAGGTGTAGAGGAGGGTGAGCACCAGGCCCAGCGCGACAGGAAATTTCCATGAGGAGAGGAAGCCACTCTCAGAGTCCTCGGTCTGCGGCGGCAGGTTCCAGTTTACGTTCTGGCCACTTGTCTGTCGCTTGTCCTGCTCCACCACCTCCCCGATGAAGTACTTTTGCATCAGCTCCTTGGCGTCCAAGCTGTGGCCGGCGTCCTCGAACTGTTCCGACGCGTCCTTGCCGGCCACGTTCACGAGGATTTCGTGCCCGCCCGGATGGTCGTCGACGAACTTGGTCACATCGTACACTTTGTTGGCTATAACGAACACCGTCTCTGCTTTGGTGTCCCTCTCGGCGATCTCCTTCCTGGTGAATTTCTTGGTCTCCATGTCGTGCTGTGTTGCGTTGTGTCGTGTCGCGAGCTTCTTACTCGGCGGCGGCGCGGGGACTGTCACTGCGGTTGGCGCGGCCGCCGGCACTTACTCACGGCCGCTCTGCCCCACCACTCGACCACTTGTTACGCCACCAGATAACACTTCGGTTATCTAAAATCGACGCGTCATTGTTTAATTGATCTACACATATACACATTATTATATCGTTTTACTGTCTGTGTGTCAGGCATTTTATTTCTTTTGTAATTTTTATGTCAGTCATTTTATTTCCAAGCTTGTAAATAAGACGAAAATTATAATAGCAATTTTAGATTAGCTCAATAATGCGGCGCGTCTCAGTTTCTCTGTTGTGTGTATGTATGACATGTATGTACGTCGTGGCTCTCCTTACTGGGGTTTCAGCTCGAGCCCGCTCGATGTCTTATATTACAAGATTGTAATTGCTAACATAAAAAAGAATACGACTAGAAGATAAACATGTCAGTAGTAGCAGCTTAAATGTTTCTAGCATTTTCCAACTTCCTTAAAACTTATTTCGTGCCTTATCATCGTGCGGCGGCATGTATTGCTGTTTATTTTTAATAGCGATTGTTCATGATGACGGCGCCGAAGTAATCCGCTGTGTCCGGTCGCCGGTCGCTGCGCCGCAGCCGGCGGGCCGACGACGCTAACCATGTTGGGACTAACAAAGCGCAACTCAAGGTCAGATGCAATGCAAAGCAATGGATGGCATGGGAAGGGTAAGGGAAAGTATTACCAGGATACTAGGACGTGAAAAGTATAGGTATACCAATTTCTATGTCTATTCCTTCATTATTCTGTACTAGCTTTCGCCTGCGACTCCGTCTGCGTGGAATTAAAAAAAATGGTAAGTAGTAAGAACATATGTTCTTCCAGACTATGTTTTACAACTGTACCAAATTTCATCGAGATCCATTCAGCAGTTTAGGCTACAAACTCTAACAAACATCCACTCATCCATCCAAACATTCGCATTTGTATTATTAGTAAGATAAGGTGTGTGGTGTGTTGTAAAGTGCCTGTGCAAGGTAAGAAACGCGTTTGCTTGCTGTAGATGCCCCTCGCAGGTGTAACTAGGAGTAAGTCTATGTACTCCTAAGTATTAACTACAGCTCACTACATACTTTTGCATTTGCACTTAACTTTAGAGGTGTTTCTTACATACTATACCTACTGTAGTATAATCTATGTAAAATGGTTAATACTGCTGTCTTCATCATGATGTAGCCGCTTCAATGATTAAAAAATTATCAACCTTTACCGGGTGATAAGTTAAACGTATGCGCACCGACCGACACGGGGAGCGGAGCGGCACCGGGCGCGGCGCGGCGCGGCGCGGCAAGCGCGGCGGACACAACTAAATGTACTATCAAATAATGATTCAACATATCAATTGTACATTTAGTTACAACTTGAGAGGATCATATACAGTTGATACTATATGTTAAATGCCTTTGTTGCAGACTATGGTTTTGATTTAGTATGTGATGCGCACATTGAAACAGAAATGAAGTAAAACAATTTTACTACACCAAATCTTAAGAATTTTACAATAGTTAATTACTTTTAAATTCTTGTTTGAAGACTTTTATACCCTTATTTTACATAGGTTTAAGTTTAGTCGAGATGTAAGTAGTAAAAAAAGAAAATAGTGAAAATGGAGGGCTATATCATTCTCAAGTGGCGATTTCTAAGTAGCATGTTATAATTTTATCGAGTCGCGTTTTTTTTGTCAAAACTATAATAATATTTTTTTTTATTTACACGGTGAAACGAGTATAAAAGCGACAGTAAAAGACAGTACGCTACAAAGTTAGATTATTATTATCATGAATCACAACATTTTTATCGCATGTTGTAGGTATCTATATTCTGGAATGTTCGACAGCAGTATCAGCAGAGACTTTTATACGCGGACGGATTATAAGTCTGCGATTTTGGGCCTATTAGGTTTCACCATTTTGGTCTAAACGCGTGCCACAACGGGGGCAGAAGGGGGGGGGGGCGAAGGTCAAACTATTAGGTAATTATAATAGTGTATATAGTATCAGTTTTTGTTAACTCTGCAAAAAAAAAACAATAAACTAACTAACACCCCTGAGTTAAAAGTATGTTTAATTAGCAAGCCCATGTGTTTTCAGACTACAATGAATAGTTCAGAAGAGGTAGTTATGAATTCTCTTGCACATGTAGTGGTGGGGACATTGCTTCCTTGGAGCTATGTGGTATTACTCAAGGTAAAAATAAGTAATCGTATTGTATACATTTAAGGATAGAGGGCGCTGTGTAAAATGTAAGGATGTGGGCCTCCACCATATGATGGGGGTCCGTGTTTGTGGTTTGCATGTCACTTTAATAATGTTGGACCATTGGGGCGGGGAGGGGCGGGGGGATATAAAACAAACTACACTTTTTTGAATAAAACAATAAAACAACATTGACAACACAAGTTTATTTCAAGGCACATTACAATATTACATTTAATTTATTTAAAAAATGTCACATATACCATATAAAATGTAGGTACGATATATATTTAAAAAACAAGCGTTATTTAGCTAACAAAATACTTGTACACGTCACTTAGCATACGGAATAAAATGCTTTATTTTTGTGCGTTGTCCGATTATCGTCAATTACACATTAAAAAAATCATGTTAGGAAATAGCAGCAAAAATTGCGAGTTTTTGAGGATTGATGTAATTGTTATGTTATATTAGTAGTTACATACTTTCGAAACTGATAATCAATACAATGTTTTTTCGTATGCAAAGCATGACTGCGTTTTTTAATTCAACGCTGCTGGTGATATCATATACATATTTGAAACATATATGAGGACGTGCTTATCACAGTTTTCTTTGTAAAAGAGTACTCTACGGATTAGATAACTAAGGTCCATAGATGTATAATTGGAGATCATAATAATGTATTCGTAATGGGCCAGCAAGTATTCTATCACAAAGACAAACCGGATGCATCATGCGTGTCATGCTTTATACTAAAATGTTATAAAAGAGAATAGGTACGGTCGCAGAGCCTTGCGCTACATAATGAAGATCAATAACTCGACTATACAACCAGATGCGAATAATTCGACACATTCACCCAGAGTTGTAATATGTGTTATTGTTCACTATTGTGTGTTATTGCTACTGTACCTA
>NW_013525058.1:4014373-4014737 GCF_000836215.1 Papilio polytes | reverse complement strand
GCCGCGACTCTCGTACCGTACTCCGCTGCCATTTGTTCACGTCACGGACACGCAGACAAAGGAGGTTAATTGAGCGGCGCTAATGGCCGCGCCCTCTGCCGGGTGTCACTCGCTGCTCATCTTCCTTACTCCTCTAGTCATAATTAATTACGCATTTCGAAAGAATACGTCAAAATCAACTTCGGCTCGTAAGTGGAACAATCTGAATTGACCTGCAGATGTACAAATCTTATTAAGTTCGTACAGTTTATTCTTGATATAGTGTTTTTCAAATATCATAATGTTTTGACAAAGAAGTTTTTAAAATGATACATAGGTACTTTATTATAACAATTTTTTGCCGTAATCTTTTCGAAAAGCTCGA
>NW_013525058.1:4014109-4014330 GCF_000836215.1 Papilio polytes | reverse complement strand
AATGCAATCAAAGACAAGTCGACTGAACGGCGAAGTTGGGAATATGGAATGTAATTTAAGGAAGGATCGTAAAAACCTAAATGTTGACAGATTCCTTTCATTACTAGCTCGGGTCGTCGTAAAAAATGTCAAGTTAGATTAGCCGTAGCTCAATTCGACGGAGTATCGCTGTCGTCGGCCGATGTGACGTCACACAGAGGGGCGCGGGGCGGGGGGGGGGG
>NW_013525058.1:4003756-4014025 GCF_000836215.1 Papilio polytes | reverse complement strand
ATCATATTTTTTTTTAATGTTTTACGATGTTTTTTTTTATTTAGTTAAAACACAAACCACTTGCTCAGTTTTTTGGTTACATTGAGATACAAAATAAGTAATAGTGTGGTGTTTCATTGTTATTTTTTCTATTACAGATAAAATTATTCATCTCTAATAATAACAGTTATTTTCTCTTAATTCAGCGATGTTTTTCCTCCTGTTTAAAGCATGAGAATGCGACAGGGGCTGAGCGAGGGCGGGAGGAGAGTGAAACTGAAAGCAAATCAATGGGCGCCAGTTGGAAGGTTGGGACGCAGGCTTCATTTTTTCGCAGCATTTCCGCAAATGTTTTTCGATTACTGGCTGAGGGGAATTGAAATTCCCCACACATGCTTCCCGTAAATTGGATAAATAAATGTTAAAATGATGTGCTTTGGTTATTTTGCTCAAACAAAGAGAAGAACTTAAATGAAATATTTTTAATTTTCTTAGCGATTATAATGTTTACGGTTCACACAAATCGCTTTTAAGAGCCTGAAACCTAGGCCTAAAAATAAAAAAGCG
Organism: Papilio polytes; assembly: GCF_000836215.1. Lineage (NCBI taxonomy): Eukaryota > Metazoa > Arthropoda > Insecta > Lepidoptera > Papilionidae > Papilio > Papilio polytes. The sequence continues at coordinate 4,013,479 of NW_013525058.1, read as the reverse complement.
CATTTCTGTGGCGCTTTGATGGCCAAATAATTAAGAGGTTTTGATTATAATTAACTCGTCCATTACTAGCTGCTGACTGTTAACATGAACCCGCTTCCAAATTCCACCATCGACAGTAGGACGGGGCATGTTTTCAAGACTATCTGCCAACATTGAGCAATCTTGCAACTCGCAACCTGCTCGCTGACAACTATTGTCTGTTCATTTTCATAATACCTTTACTAAAGACCAGCGTTTTGATTGACTTATGAATGAATCCTGCATTTATATTCCCGTATCGTGCGCACTAATCATGAAGTTAGAAAAAATATTTTTTGGAGTGGAGTGGAGTGGAGTTAGGAGCATAACAGAATAATGCAAATGTACATGTAATGTGTACTCTATGTCATTAATATTATATTAATATGGCATCTTTACAGAAAGATTTATAGCCACGCGAAGTAGGAGACCTATCGCTATTATGAATAAAATAACTAACCTATCTTCAAAGCAAAAAGCTTCTAGAATCTGACAGGACGAGGGAACATCACGTTTATATAAGTCTATTTTTATTTTGGAATAGTGTCTCCAAAGCTGTGCGATGTGCGATGTGCGAGCCGCATCGCTTACGTATGCATTGGACACGGCGACACTGTATCACTATGTATTTCTGCAACAAATACACATGGAGACGCGCGGATCGCGTCGTTCCACTTATTGTGAAATATTTTCTTCGTAAATAATATTTTATATCCGGCGATTTAGCTTCGCGCTCGTGACCGAGTTCGGAGAACGGGGTGTCTGAAAACTCGGACCGGCGCATTACCTTATTGATAGTATGAAATAGAATAGCCAGAATAGCCTTTGCAAATTGCAACAATCTTACAAAATATCAAATAATAATAATAATCATTTGATCCCGCGATCTCGTCCTTATTTATGTATATCAATACGTATAAAATTATGTAAAATAACATAGAACGATTTTTTGCAACATAACAGTATTTAAGTCGATAAATAGACATTTTCTAAGGTCTAGCTTCAGAAGAATATGAAATAAAATTTCATTAGCTCTCGCTCGAATACAGAAGTTTCAGAAAACTTGTTCAAAAGTTAATTTAACGATGCAAGTTTTGTTGGAGTTTCGTTTACCGCAGAGTTTCAAGTTTGTGTACTTTAAGCATAAGAAATGTAAGGTCTCTTGCCTGTGAACAATATATATTTACAAGTATATATCACGATGGTTTCAGCAAAAAGATGTGACGTGAATACTCAGGTGCGGTATCCTCGATGTTGTGTTTCACATTATGTATTGTTTATAACAACAATTGTTATAGGTACGTATTCATTGTATCTTGTACAGACCAATCGTGTAATTTAAAAAGTTACAAAGAGAAAGCAACTAAAAGTGATGTGACACGCGCATTTGTTCTAAGATATCTTTGTCTGAGACGAACTTTTAAACAGATCAAAGCTTACATAATAAAATTCGTGAGTTGTTAACAAATGAGATAAGATAACAAACTTTCGCACAGGAAATGACAACGAGCTCTTCACCTAAGTTGAGGAGACAAGTCGCCATTGTGAACGGTCCGCAGGTAACATACTCTAATTCATTATTTATTATCCCGATTGACACAGATCACGTCATTCTTTACTGATTTAAAAAAAACAGTTGCTTTCTGTATGAAAGAGTTTCAAGTAATGTGAGGCCATTCCTGTATTGCATATCTACTTACTAATCACTCGCCATTTTGTGCGTAATTTTCTGTGCCCTACGTCTTATTTCGCAAATTTTTTACATGTTTCGACAGAACTGCGATAACAGTTCTATCTGCATCCGGTCCAATAAGTTTGAGGGTCTGATTACTTAGTACGTTAATGAAATCAAATAACTTTATTAATTTCCGCTTGGGCAGGGGACTTTAGTGTTATTGAGGTAGAAGAATAGTGTCTCATTTCGCTTCATCTGATTTGGTCTTACATCTTTGTATAAAGGAAGTGAAACATCAGAGACAATTGTATTGCACAAACTCTCAAGAGGACTTTTGTTAAACGAGATAAATGACTTTCTTTCAAAGTATATTTAACTCGCAAAACTTTCGACACCGGCTTCTTTGAGCTCGCATCTGTCAGTGGCGATAAAAAGTGAACAAAAGGCGCTATCCTTCATTTGAATTTACTCTATGAAAAGTCAATTAAAGTTATAATACGATTTTCTAATATGTCATGATAACTATGAGTATTATAGCACAAGTTGATAGATTTTCCTAACTCGCCAATTGTGTCGGTGTCCGGTGTGGCTACGGCTACGGGCTCAGTCTGCTACGGAAGATGCAACGCTAGCAAGCAGTTTGTCAGATGCGAGGCGAGGTGCTTACCCCGCCAAGGTCGGATCGGATATGCTTAGACATTTCCGCACGTTAAAAAAAATGGTATAACTACGTGTTTGTTAATTTAATTCTTTAAACAACTTGAATAGAGCCTCGGGACTAGGAAACATCGTTCGAGGAAGCGTCGAACATCTTTATTTATATTGGAAGACAAAAAAATGTGGTGAGTAACAAAGCTCGCATTGTCTCGCAGGCGTCGGATTCCGACTCACTCTCGATTGTAAAAGAATAATAAAGGCCCGAGTTTTTCCCGAGCCTTTTGTATTTGAAGTTCCTTAGAGAGTTATCGATAAGCCGAGACGACGTCAGATAAATTGCCGTTCTCTTAGGATTAAACGGAGACCAACTAAACGTAATATAAAAATAAAACAAGGCAACAAAATTTAGCGAATGATACTCGGTCTCTAGGCGCCGGAAACTCCGACGCATATTTTAGAAAATATGCATTAAAATTGTGAATCCAAATTCATGTACCTGCAATTATTAAGGAAAAAATATGTGCATCATCCTACCGCGTATACATATGTATACTGAGCACGTGGCTGCTTCCGTGGCGCACGTTGCAGCTCGGGCTTTGTGCACCTCGCTCATTACACTACTTGTTAAACTTCATTTGAATTTTCCTGGCAAAAGTTATTTCTTCACTTGATACACCATTAAGTGCACTTAGCGACAGCGACAAAGGCAGACACTAACTATGCACTTTCTATATTTACCTTTTGTGTAAAGGAAGGTGTGGGCTAAGGGGTGAGTGCAGCCCCGCTTCAACTAGACGAGATGGCAGAGATGGCGCGCTTGCATTGCCATTACATTACACTCCCATGTACTACCTGAGCCTGAACGCGTCTGCTGATAACTTGCACGACAACAACGTCGAATTTTATAATTTAATTATTAACTTTTTAAATAACTTTAACATATTCTCCCTTACAAAATTTAGTTATTTTTGCACCTTTGCATTTTCATAACATCGCATTATCAGTAACAGACAAATTGCTGGTAAATTAACAGTAGGCGATAGTCGATGTCTCTAAACAAACTATTATCTACAATACGCTCCCATCCACGGTTTTAGCCTACCACCACCCATGGCCCCATCGACCCTCGGGTCATACAGGACAGGCCAAATCGCGAGAAGGGCTGCCAGATTGCTTCGGGCTTGATTCTTCAACCATGGAAACAAAAAATATGTTTTATCTTTCTATTTTTGATCGTAACAGGTAGCGCCATCTATTAGGTGCATTTCAAAACACGATATATTTTTGTGTCCTGTATGACTCATAGCCATTTTTAAAGCCCACATTAACACACGCTGTTTTGTGCTGATGTAATATCTTAAGTACAATATAAAAATTGCAGTTTGGATTAATACTAACGACCTATCTTATCGTTGCTATGTGTGTAAATAAAGGTAATATTTCAGCCCGAACTCGAGTGAGTCAACTGATAAATGAACTAATCGCGGATGATGAAATTAAAATACGTCTTTAAATATTAAATAATTTATTTGAAAACAAACTTCCTAGCTCCATGTATACATATAATCTTAGGTATATAATACACATAGTGACACTTCATTGTAAACTTTCTCTATTCATTTATATTTACATCGTATCTTAGTATTTCTATACAAATTATTCTCCTTCCAACATATATAATAATATAATACATTTGTTTTATGTCAATTGCATAAGTAAAATAGAATTAAACTTAAAAGGGTTATTTTTATTAACTAATATTTTGAACACAAAATCAGCGACAGACAGATCATGGAAACATCCAGACGTAATGTGGTCATTGCGGCCGCGCGGGCCACTTGCAGTGTGGAGCACGCCGCGCCGCGCGCCTCGCACACTACGAGTACACACTGCACCTTGCACGATGCACCAACCATGCACTTACAAATAACCGATTTATTTCAGTTCTCCTCTAGTTATTACAAATCTTGTATAATAACTAAATGTCTTAAACATTTTTCAATCAGACGGTATTATAATTTATGTTACTTAGCGTACATATTTTGTTTTATTCTACCCAAAGATTTGATTTGATTGGAATTGTGTAAAAAATGAGTAATGTAACATTAGCTCGTTATGGGAATAATATTAATTTATGTACATTTTCTTGCTAACTATTGAATCGTGTTTGCGGACTGATAGCTCGTTACTTCATTTATGGAAACTTACATTTATTCATTACGCTGTTTGTATTTTTTGAGTTTAAATGTCACATTACTTTTATTTATACGGTAGTAAGAAATCACATTGATTAAGTTATTTTGCCTTAATCTACAATTTTGTGAAATGACATCATTTAAATTTATATACGACAATTAGTAAATGAAATGTAGTAAATAAATGACAATTAATGATAATACAGTTTAAAGAAACGCTTCAATTGCGTTTTATTTATAATTTTACATGACTTTATCAATATCTAAAACTTAATCGAAAACAACAATTCCGCTGATCCCTGGCAGTCTCCTAATCACATTGTACTATCGCCGAGTACCACACGACTTTGTCTGACATTTTTTTATAACTAAATCTGTTTACAACACAAAACATTCAACATTCATTATAAGTATTTTATAGCATCAAGAAAAATTAAAAATTGTGTGTATTTTTTAAATTTATACATGCATAGATACATAATCTATAGATAAAGTATTTCATAACAGTTTGACGACCAATGGATAGTTGATTTTTGAAATACCATTTTGTATTGTAAATGAAACCTTTCAGGCCTCATTTTTGTGACTCGGGTATGTAAAGAGTATGAATCTATGCAAATACATATAGTAATTAATGAACCATCTTCGATGAAACGTAACACAAAGTTGTTATTGTTTATAGAAGTGAACAAGACACTTGCACGAGTCGCAGAATTTACAAGAACTTAGTCTAACACAGTGTACATAAGAATTCAACTAAATATTCAATATTTCGTAATTTCTTAAAAACAACGGCAACATTCTTATAAATAATAGTAAAACACTGAGGACGTACCTATTCAATTATGTATTTGAAAGATTGCTATTTATTAACAAATTCTAAGTAGTTAAATAAAAAAATAAAACGTCCCCGTCCTCTCGTGTTTGACTATTAAAACATTTAATTATAAGACAACAATTCAAAATATTAAATAGCCCTTTACTTTATTTCAGATGTCAATCACAGTTTTTGTGTAACAAATACTGAAAAAGAACTTAATCTCATTACGTGTACAATTGCCTTCTCAATACATTATTGTGAATCTTACCACAACACAAGTATTGCTGACTCAAGACAAACACATCGACAGACTTAACTTGTTATTAGTGCTTATAGTTTAACTATGACTTATATCGCAGCCGCCGCGGTCGCTGTCGGCGATGCGGCTTTCTTCTTTTAACAATGTTTAATTTACTTACATTAATTATTAACTTAATTACATTATTCCCTCCCTCAGTATATATTTACAGTCGCCGCGAGCAACGAATGACATTATTTATACATAAGTAGGACCCGAGACGTTCCTAAGAATTACCGTCCGTATTGCCGGACAACAAAGTTCAAATTGTCACCGAGCAGTAGTATCAGGAACTTCACCTAGATAATACAAGTTGCAAGATAACGTTAAATAAAATTTGTAGGCGTTTAAATCAATATTACAGTTTTTGCCATAATTTTATGATTTTTGAAATGTTTTACAATGTTACAAATCAAATGTGCTTATAAAAAAGTAGCGTTGTAGCTACTCGTCAAATCCATCATCGTTCGAGAAGCTCGGGTCATTGGCTACGTTGTCGTCGAACGCTACCCACTAGTGATCGTTTCATAAAAACCTTACGACTATTGTAAAATCTCTATTCGAAATTATTAAGGTACTTATAACTTAGAATTAAATAAGTTTTCGTTTCTAGTAACTTAGTTACGAGACGATAACGTTGAAAGGGGCGGTGCGGAGCGGTGCGGGGCGGGCGCGCGATCAGCTAGCGAGCGCGGCGCGCAGCATGCGGGCGTGCAGTGCCGCCGCCAGCAGCAGCGCCGCCAGGCAGCCCCAGCTGTCCGACAGGCCCGCCGAGCCCGTCTGCATCGCCGCCGGCCGCTCGCCTGCCACACACCGACACAATAAAATTCTCCATAATAGCTCTCACTCCAGTCCCACACTATTAAAGACCACCAACCGTTATGAGTTGGTGTTTTATATGAAACTTAAATAGCAAAAGATCGTGATAGCATGCAGTTATTTAAAGAGCTAGGCACCGTTGAGCACGTGGACCCTGACGGAGGCGACCTCGGCATTGGAGGGCGAGCAGGAGTAGCGGCCGGAGTCTGCAGGCGCGGCGTCCTGCACCAGCAGGTACGACGTCGTGGCCGCGCCCTTTTCCGTCACCACGGACACGCCTCCGCGCGATGAGTCGTACGATATCACCTGCTTCACGCCGGCCCCGGCACCCCACACGTTACGTCACATGTCACGATACAAACGTCCACATCGATATCGATACAATATTTCCTCTTTTATAATTGCCCCTTTATATCATACAAGCTTTAAATTCTGCAAATTTAAGATATAGGTTTATGTCGGTTCAACTTAATTTAATTGCAGTTGTTTTAATCAAACTTTACAAAAACCCTCCAAGTTCTTCTTTCTCCGACTTTTTTTTATGTTAAAACGATTAATCCTGCTGCTAATATTATTATTGTTGTATGCTAGTTTAAGATGGCTAGATAGAAAATGTGGTTGAGATTTATTTTTACGTTTTCTTCTGAGAGAGTAAAGACTCTTCTCCTCTACTCGATTGCCAATGTTTTTTTGCAGTCGTCTGTCAGCGATATCTTAGCATCAGGTTAACGGACAACTAAAACAAGCTTAAACTATACTTAAAGCTAATAATAATAATGAAGATTTGAATAATTACTTTGCGTCCGCTCACCTCGTCCTCGTGGTACCAGAATATGTACGCGGGCGGCTCGGGGCTGAACTGTATGAGGCAGGTGAGGTTGATAGTGGAGCCGATGTCGACGTGCAGATCCGGCCCGCCCAGGATGCGCGCCGACGGCACTGCAACAAGCCCGTCGCACCACGTCACCACCACGCTCTACTCATACTCACTGCCCACTGCCCGTCCACTGTCTGCCCACTGTATGTTCCCTGCACTCTCACTCACCCGACCCTGCCACACGAATTAAACCAAAGACAAATAATAATACATTATACCACAAATAGCAGATTTTTTTAGTAGCGAACAAACTTTAAATGTTACAGTTATGTATTTATGTTATGATTAATACGTGCCTAGCCTACGACCTACGACACATGGTTGTATGAAGCTTAAGCATTTTATCTTTATTATTTAACACAAAACTAGCTTTCACACACAGAAAACTCTTTTGTATTTAAAGACCTATTGTTAGTGAAGGCTTTAGTGGAAACTCGGACAATTTAAATAAAATTGTTAGTCTGCTCATCAAGAAATTCCACAAACTCAAACGAAAAAACACACCAATAGACACAGACCTGCGTCGGAAAACATCCTCTGATAAATCTCGTCACAATCTGCAGACGGATAATAACGGAAATAATTTAAAATATTCGATACGATATGTAGGTAGTGAGGTAAATATATTATTAATGACTGACTAACCAACGACGTGCAGCGTGACGAAGAAGGAGCGCACGGGCTGCGTGGAGACCTGGCACTCGTAGACGCCTGCGTCTCTCTGCTGCGCCCACTTCACCTGCAGCGTCCAGTCGTCCGTCTGCGGCGAGTGCGTCGCCTGGAAGCGCTGGTCCGACGTGTACGTGTAGCCGCCCACCGTCAGGATGTGCAGGTCGCGGTGCCGGATCCACGACACCTGCGACACAGCGACACGACCACACTTAACACATGTGCATGTAGTATACAATTGTCAACATCAATGCTTTATACACATGCAATCAGAGTTGTTAATGGTGATGATGAAAACACTTTAATTATTATAGAGTGATTACATTCCAAGGAGGTATGATGCGGGCGGGCGGAAGGTAGGGGGGAGATAAGTGTCGGCTGCGGCCGGCATTTGTCATGTCCGTTGTCCTGTGTCTGTTGTGCACTATGACGAATGGCCCAGCTGTATTGAGATTATGCAATGATGAATCGATTCCTTGTCCCGGCCGAGCGCTGTGCGATTGCCATATATCAACTCAATTTAGCAACCTTTGCATACACGACACTACCATTCCCTCGTACGACAATTTCATTACTTTGGAATTTTTCGAATTGTAGATTATAAAAAAAAAAAAATTCGTTGTCTTTATGAAATATACTAGTTTTGGTATGACCAACAATTGTATATTTGTGTTACGAACGTTTAAACAATTTTCACAGTTGACAAGTTGACAAGAAATAGATTTATCTTAAAGTAAAAGAGCAATCATTCGCCAAATGGATTATAGTTCTCACATAAAAAATATCGTATTAAGGTTGAGTACTACGATGGTTAGTTTAGTGCCGATCTAGAAACGACGGCAGCGCCCTCACCGGGTGTGCGGCGGTGCGGGGCGGTGCGGCGGTGCGGGGGGCGCGGGCGGCGCGGCCTGGCTGGCGACAGGGCAGCCGCACTTGAGCGTGAAATTGTATCAGTTTTATGCAACGATTATTATCGATTGACGACGCTCAGTTCATATGATGATAGTATTTGGGTCATTAACCGTCTTATCATACAAAAAATGTAAACAACCTTCAGACAAGTGTTATGGTTCATGGAGACATTATCAAAAATTGCTAGGACTCTGCCTAGAACAACTATAAACATACGAAAAGGATAGTAAACTTTTTACAGTTTGATACAGTACATAAGCGTTCTAGAAGTGGCCATTAGTCTTGATTACTTTATTTAAGTGAATGCCAACTGGATAGTTGTGGAACTGCAAAAAGCGCACAGTTATTGCTATTTTGTTCAGTAGGAAGTTGGTCGAGGACTCTGTAGTAGTGAGCTAGGGCAGCGACCACGACAGCGGCATGCTGTGCTGGCCGCGTGCCGTCTGTCGTTGTCGTGTAGAAGCCGCGGAGATGGCGCCGCATCGATCGCCGCCCGCCCGCGCAGCCGCCCTGCCGCTCTGCCGCCTTGCCGACTGTGCGGCGACACATTGCCTTTCAGGAAATACATTGCTGGCCAAACTCTCCAACTAATTACAAGTTTCTTAAGGAGACAATCAATGAAATTCTTTGGCACTTACACCATGATACAACTAGCAGATTTGTATTAAAATTTGACCATGACCATTTTCCTTTTTTTGTATTGTGAAAATGGTCTTCATTTCAAATACTGATTTATGTTAATTTGATAATACATCCTATACGTGTGTAGTTACTTCTTTCTCA
>NW_013525058.1:4001866-4003738 GCF_000836215.1 Papilio polytes | reverse complement strand
ACTTTATACCACCAATTAATATTGTATTCATTTACACATTTGTTCAAGAAGAGCATTAGGCTCTCCATTGCGAGGTCGTTTCAGTTAATTATTGCCACTTACTGAGACACCAGTCTCCCCGCTTGCGACGCGCTTGCTTTACACGCCTTTTTCCTCATATAATATAGTAAAGGTGAGCCGCATCACCGCCCTACGCCGCTACACTACTACATGGCTACGCCGCTACGGCGCTACAGCGATAGAATATCTTTCCGGGCCATAAAGCTCGTCGCCGCAACGCAAATTAAATTATAACGTGTCGGCAGCGGGCGGCGTGTTATTTTGACATCGGCGCGTTATTGTGACGTCGGCACGCGCAGCGGTAAAAGTGTTAATAATGATTTTATATTACAGTTTATTAATCTATTATTGAGGGACGTGTTTTGACTTAACCTTATCATTTAACGTAGTCTGCGCTTTTATTCAAGAAAAGTGTGGTATAAAGCAAGTGTAAGGAAGTGAAGCTAGTATTAAAAATTTGTATTGATTTCCATAGAGTCGTTAAAAACGTGCTCTTATTCAATAATAACAAAAAATCTGCCTCTCTCTCTCTCTTACCCATGTTCTTGATTATTGTCAAGAAGATATAAGCTGAAGTGATAACGATAATAATAAAAAAGTTATTTTGCAAAATACATTTTGAAAACATTAATACACATTCCCACAATCGATATGGAAAATCACATGTGAGTAGATTATGACATAAAGATATGATGTTATTCGACGGCACGTAACGTGCCGGCGCCGCGTTTCAATCAAAGGCTCGTCGGCAAAACTGACGTCAAAGAACACGCGAACATGTAATGCTAATTTACTCATTTGGCACACAAACACTCGCACAGTTATTAATAAAGGTTATTACGACTGAGATGCACACAAAATGTTCATGTACTGCCTTCCTGATCTGTATCTGATCTGACGCCGTGGACGACGACATTAAATACAAAGACAACATCTCACACTGCAAAATTAATACCAAATGAAATAAAAATTCAAAAATTCACTCAACTCTAAATATTTATATGAATTAGCAGTACTTGTACCATTGCTTGACACGTGGTGGCCACACTTTCTGAAAGTCAAAGTGTAATTTCTCCAAATAAAATCTATTTAACCTAACTTAGCGGTGTTAGTAATTATATTAATCTTTCATTAACGAGTTGTTGACGGATGGAGCGGGCGGCGGCGGCAGCGCGGCGGCGGTAGCGCGGCGTGGCGCGCGCGGTCTGCGGCGGCCGCTAACAAGCCGGCACATAATTGCTTATTACGCGGTGCAATTGTTTGATGTACTGTGATGGCATTAATTATGTTCGGTCAAATCAATCGCTCACCAGTTTGACCACACACCTTAAGCTGCTTTATTGTACAATCAGTGTATTTACGTATATAACAGTCGCAGTGACGCGGTGACGTTTGTTGCTTGCGCGTAAGATTCTATGTATTTTATGCAAATTATTTTGTACCGCGCGATCCCGCGCTGTGTCTCTCGCATCCAACCTCCTTTGTGTATATCATATATGAAAAATTAATGCATTAACAAACTCTCCGCACACATTAAAAACATAAATTTTTCCACTGAAAAATGCACCACAGCACGAGTATATCTTTCTGCATCATTACCCCGCCGCCCCTCGCTCACCCCCGCGCTCTCGCTCCCTAACCGTGACGCTGACTCATCAGACTCGGTGTCAGCACATCATTTTCTGTATTTTAAACTTGTTGAAAAATTGTAACTTGCTTTTGTTATCTACAATAATAACACCGACTGCGGCTTACAGGTTAAGTGTTTCCTTAAGCTGAAAGACATTATATTAGACTTACATACATTTGCTC
>NW_013525058.1:4000834-4001643 GCF_000836215.1 Papilio polytes | reverse complement strand
ACCTACCAGAGTATAATTATATATATATGAGAGATACAAGGTCGTTAGTGTGCGTCATATCGGCCAGCACGTTGCAACGCTTCATGACTGACTCGACAAAACTTGCAAAATAACTTATTAATTACGAGAAATGTTATGGTTTCCTGTGCCCCGTTCTATTCACTTCTAGCGCTTGTGCGAGGTGCAGTAAAAACAGTAGTGCCCGGCAGTCATGGGAGCGCCACTCACTTCCCACTTGTTAAGAGCGCAATGTTTCATAATCATAGCCTATCATATGAGTAAAGGAATATTGGTTTTATTAAAATGTTACTTTTTGTTATTAATCCGTAATGTAATATCAAAGGGAGCATTTAATAAAATCGAAGCTCAATCAAGTGGAAGGAGCAATGTAAAGGAGGCATGAGAATTGCGAAACGGACGGAAGTTGTTGCTGAAATATTATGGGTTTGCTGAGGAATTCTTCCGAAAGAACAAGTTCCAAATTAAATTTGCGATCGGAGAAATACTTACTTTACTTTTATGTATTTCAAGTGCTTCTCTCGCTATGTGTACGCAACGAAAATCCATAAAATTTTGTTTAATTTGATTGGAAAATTCTTAGTTAAATTATGTTTTTTTATTACTTGAGCTTCTCGGTGGTTGACTTTTCTCAATGTGTGTCCAGTTAAAGCCTCATTATTGTGGCATAGCATTAGGAAGGACTCTGAAGTCGCTGCTAGTTGCTTTCGCGAGAATATCAGAATAGAATGAATCCGTCGAATGAATGTTCTCAGTCGATAAATAAAACATGGATTAAAATAAAAAAAGGC
>NW_013525058.1:3995022-3998271 GCF_000836215.1 Papilio polytes | reverse complement strand
AGGATTGGCTCATTCTATGAAAAGTATCGAATACGTTGGTTTAATCGAAATTTGAATTTATTCCGTATAATTAGCAGGTCCTCTGATCCGCAGAGGCAATTATATGGTCATCACGTTTCACAAACGGATCTAATTAGTTAGGCAAAGGCGGAATGCACTAAACTCTTTAGTGGCGGCTCCCAGCGGCTGCCGGCTCTCTGTGCCATCGCACTCAATGCATTTGCGTGATGGTAATTAGCGCGAGCATTCGCAGTGGCCTGTGCCGGCCGTACTGCCGCGCCGCTCCGACGCCACGCCGCCCACTGCTTTCGAAAACGCCGCGGAGCACACGTTTCACTTATTTTGTCCACTGAGACTTAAATTATCACTAATGAAAAAAAATGAAAGTTTCGTAATATATGCAAATTTTGTGGTTCCCTTCCTTATGTAATATATTTTTTTTCTAAAACGATGTAAAAATAAGATCAGGCTAAATCAAAATCTAAAATAAGTGCAATCGAAACGCTCGTGTTGAGAGACCTCAGTCCAACTGAGTTGTCCTAAATCAAACAGCTCTGAGCTGTGACCTATATTTTATTGCAATAAAACATCGCTGTTCACACACATCCATACATACATCTACATACATATTACATATTATCTACATACATATATCTTTTCGATTTGATTTCCATATGTAAAAGTTATTTGTTGGAATGTTTTATAATTTAATTCGAAACGTGCTCGGCTCACACGACATGCAAAGATTAAGTATTTTCAACGATTTTATTTCATTCTGTATTGTCGACTTTTCAATAAGAACTCCAATGCAACGATTACAAAGTGACAGAAGGAAAAATGTTAAGTATCAATGTAGAACAATGTGTCTGACTCCTTATGTACTTTGACAATCCTTTTATACTTTAAAAGCTGTATAAATATTATTATACCATAATATTTTTGTGTGAATCAGTATTCGTAGAGCGCGCAGCATCGCGCCGTGTGAAATATTTATAATGAACATAATTTACGTTTAAATTCTTCGCTCTCGTGACGATTTTCACGATTGTAGCAACATTATTTAAAATTATACGAACATTTCGAATTGCGGAGAGCAATTTGGTCTGAAGCTTAATTATTGGATACAGATCGGATCTCGATACGACGCACGGTGCATCGACCATTGTTGCATAATTGTTAATGAAGACTGCTTCTACTTCCTTTCCTTACTAGTAAGTTAATGTGCCTTGCGTTTGAACAAGGTCTCAAAGAGACTCTATGTAATTATTACGACTGTCGCTTCAATAAAGAAAAATATTAAAATATTTCACGCTTCATTTTGTATCGATTAAATTGTAATTTCAGTAAAAGTCGTTCCAAAGTAGAAGATTTGAGCAATTTTATGAAAGCGCGCGCCATTACGCATTCCGGGATCCCGATTCGAGCGGAGATCTATTAATTTCGGATAAACGCAGCGAAATGAAGAAACTGGAATTCGTTTTTGTTGCAAAGACAGACGATTAATTCATTGCTTTTAATGATTTTTTTTCTATACAGTTGGTTGTTTAAAGGACATCAATATTTATTTAATTTATTCGAAAACATAACTAAACATTACACCTACGCAGGAGTAATTTTGATAGATCTGTAGTGAAGTGTAAGACTGTGTAGTAATGTTGTATGGGAGAAACCGTGAAATGTTCATTTTACTATATTTGACTGAGCAGTTAAAATTGAAAGTTAAAGTGCGTAATATCAGGCAGTAGTTAGGCATGTTGATGCACTATGATAGATTTGTATAAATGTTGATATTTGTGGGATATAACAACATCTTACAAAAATTTTTTAATACGGCCCGTGAGCGCAGAGTGGTTATACAGTTCTGAAATGAAACCGGTAAAGTTGTGGCAAAGTTTTTCGTTCGAGTGCCAGTTGAAGTTCAGTGGTGCGCGCCGCGCCGCGCCCGCCGGTATGCTTTCGTTTTTTCTTATTTATAAACAAACTGACTTCGAGCGCGCGATCAATCAAAACGCAGTTTGATCGCGAAAGGGAAACTCCTCGTTTGTACACACTTTCTTAGAATGTATGTACAAATACGTAGGTAAATAGATTGGTATTGTACAAGAAAGTTGTAAGATTCTTAGGTCACTTTGTAATAAAATTAACAGGATTTTTATTAAAATAAGTTCCAACACCTCCATTAACAACTTCGTAAAAGTAAATTGAAGTGAAAGCAAAATCTTTAATTAAAAACACTAATCAAAATATTTTAATTAAGCTTAAAGGCGAAAGTTACATTGAAAAAAAAAACGTAACTTGAAAAGTTGCCGTTTAATTCATTAAAGTTTAGAAAAACAATGACTGCTCAATGATTCTTTAATTAATTAAACTTGAGACATAGAAAACTTAGAAGGACGATGTTAATAGTCGTTATGTTAATGACATCCTCCGTGACGAACCTCACTATGTCCAAGAGTGCGATCAAAGATGATTGGCAAATCCGAATTTAGTTTTGAGGCTTCTCTGCACGCACTGTATACCCGGCCTGAGGCATCGTATGTGTTCGTATAGAAAGGCTTTTGCTTATATGATGTTGTTAGTACTAGAGATCACACTAACATCCATTACCACGCAGTTTAGCCTTTTATCTTACTTCGTGTGTTAACCCTGAACCCAGCTCGCGTTGCAACGTCAATCTCAAAATAATAGCTAATTGTCAATATTCTTATTGTAAATAAGACACTGCAAGAAAAGAAACCACAATAAACATTGACTTTTATTTATAAAGATGTGTGTGATGTGCACTTCAGTCAACATAAAAGGTTAAACGCTGGCTATTTGCTTTCATAAAACATTTACACGTCGTGAAGGAAGTACTTTGATAGAATGACTTGACTTCATTTAAAAGTATACTTAAAGTAGGAATTCCTCTGCGTGCCGTAAAATACTTTAATCAAGGCTGAGATTACTTGTGATATTACACGGGTGTATACCCTCCGCACCCCGCGCTCCGCGCCCTTCGCGCCGCACACGAGTTGAGTGTCACTTGGAGCGGTGGCGGCACTTTTAAAGGTTATAGCCGCTTCGACAGTCTTAGCACGACAATTGCCGGCGGGTGTCTTGATAGCTTGCTAACAAACGTGGAGAAATATTCTGCCGAAAATATACAATGAAAGCTTGTCTTTTTATCACATTCAAAACATTTCTATCACCACGTTTATAATTTTCCTCGGAGAATTTATCGAACAAGAAATCTGTTGTGCACGGTAG
>NW_013525058.1:3993928-3994964 GCF_000836215.1 Papilio polytes | reverse complement strand
CCTCCGCCGCCGCTCGCCTGCTTCACCGACCGTGTGACGCAGAGTGACGCGGAGTGACGCGTGACGTCACTCAGACTATAGATACCGCATTGCTTAACTCGCTAAAAGATACGAGTGATGTGTAGCGACTTTTGTCAAATCAAATGTTGTTTCATAAAGAAACAGTATTTACATTTTCGTAAGAAATGTAGGCTCACGCTACGCAGGTGCGCTATCACTTGCCGTCTCTTAAATAACATACATTTTGTCTTTGATTTTCGTTACCTTTCCTTTTTATTATTTACAGTTTTCTTTGCTTTGACATTCCTCACGAATATTTTGCTACCTTTCCCCTTAATATAAGATTGAACAACTTATTAGATAATGAATAGGTACGCAAACCAAAGTTTTTAATGGCGTAGCAGGCAGCAGGGCAGTAGGGCCCTCAGCCTGAAGGGCGCGGGCGGCGCCTCTACCACATGCTTTATTTAATTACACTAATTTGCATTATAATTA
Organism: Papilio polytes; assembly: GCF_000836215.1. Classification (NCBI taxonomy): domain Eukaryota; kingdom Metazoa; phylum Arthropoda; class Insecta; order Lepidoptera; family Papilionidae; genus Papilio; species Papilio polytes. The sequence continues at coordinate 3,994,469 of NW_013525058.1, read as the reverse complement.
AAATCAGTTGAGCATTGTGCATTAATGTTAGTGAACGTTGCGGTATATACTTAGTGCTGTGGAGAGCACTGCAAGGCCACTCGTTGTGCTCAATTTTGACATCATATTTCACAAATATTAACAGTCATAATTAATATGAATATCATACTGTTTATCTTCTTATCTGTATTATCGGTACTAATGTTATTAATAGGAAAGATTTGTATTTTTGGATTTTCGTATGTATTGGAATAAATCAAAAATAACGAGTAGTATTTTATAATAATACGGACGTACGTTTTTAAGATGCTTAACATGGAGTAACTTAAATCAACATAAAAAAAAAATTATCGTTTCTAAAATGTTATTGAACGGAATTGAACGAAATTGCGTAATGAAGTAAAAGCATTTCGTTACAGAAACCATCTCAGTTGCGGGTTGTGCAAATTCCCGTCACGTACTTCTAGTCCACAAGTACATGATAGTTTAACAGTTAACAGCTTAAAACGACTTAATTTTGGAAGTTATTTGTGTACTCTTAAACAATTTCACTTTGATATAA
>NW_013525058.1:3990058-3993568 GCF_000836215.1 Papilio polytes | reverse complement strand
CATCATATTTCGCAAATATTAACAGTCATAATTAATATGAATATCATACTGTTTATCTTCTTATCTGTATTATCTGTAGGAATGTTATAAAGAGGAAAGATTTGTATTTTTGTATGTATTGGAATAAATCAAAAATAACGAGTAGTATTTTATAATAATACGGACGTACGTTTTTAAGATGCTTAACATGGAGTAACTTAAATCAACATAGAAATTATCGTTTGTAAAATGTAATTGAACGTAATTGCGTAATGAAGTAAAAGCATTTCGTTACAGAAACCATCTCAGTTGCGGGTTGTGCAAATTCCCGTCACGTACTTCTAGTCTACAAGTACATGATAGTTTAACAGTTAACAGCTTAGTTGAACAGCTTAAAACGACTTAATTTTGGAAGTTATTTGTGTACTCTTAAACAATTTCACCTTGATATAAAATTTAAAGTAGGTCATGTTTGCTAAGAAGCAATAACATAACTTGTCTTTGTTTCATGCTATATTTATGCCGATTCCTTTATTTGCGTTTGTTCCGTTGTAATTGACAAGACCATAAATAATAAGTTTATTTATTTGGAGAGATATTTCATGAGTACATCACAATATTTAATATCTTAAAGAGAAAACAAACAAACAACCGAGAGAATGATATTTGGTGTCGCGAAATGATTTATGTCGTGATCGCAAAACTGGCAGACACTGGGAGGAGCTCGTGCGTTGTGACGCGACGACAACGCGCTTTGTGTGTCTTGCCATCTGGGAATATCACTAAATATATTCCGCTTACTTTTTTTAAATTAACATGTAACTATAGAATTTAAACTAGGGGAAATTACACATAAGCGTTCCGTTTTTCTTACATTAATGCGACTACAAATATAATAGATGACCGCTTAACGTTTAGTGAGTTTGAACAATCTCTGCGGCGGCGGCGGCGGCGGTGCGCGAGAAACCCTGTAATTTCAAAAGCTTTATGGAACTCAATAAAGATACTCGTTAACCTTATATTAATAAAGTTTATGATGACCATTAAATGTTGACGACAAAGCTCGTTACGGCGGAGCATTATGCAAACTAGGAAGATAAAATATTTTTAAAGCAACAACGATTACACATTCATAGCAGACGCGTCGTGCGCCGGACCACGAGCCCTTACATCTACATATTGGTTGTATACGGCGCGTGTTATCTGACGTGTGGTGATCTTACTTGCTCATGAGCAGTTAACTCTTATTATTGTATGTGAAGTAATAGGTATTTTGTTGTTAAATTCTTGTTTAAATCACATGATACAGCAACATAAAAGACTTGTGCAGGCAATTCCGACGGGCACGTGCGCTCCCAACAAATACACAATACGTGAACTTGCAGATACCTTGTACTCGTAGTCGAAATTCATTGCAGAAAACAGACAAAAAAATGTCATATTTGAGATCAAGCTAGTTCGGGGAGACTGTAACTTCACATCAGTAAAAAATGTCACTTTAAAAAACAAGTTAGCAATCCTAATTCGGGAGGAATCGAAGTTATTCTGAGGTCAAGGGATTACAAATACTATAATTCAATAGTCTCTACGAAGGAATATATGTACTAAAAGATTTTTTGAAGACATACTTTGTTAATTGAAATTACGGTAATATAGAATGAAATAACAAGACAAGAATGTAACTGTCATGTTGATGATGAATAATAATGCAACACAGAGCCGCGTGCGACTGCGGCCGCGAGCACTACTAATGTACTAGTACCTTGTAGGATTTACTACACGAGAGCAGTAGCGCCGAGCGCTGCGGTTGTGTCACATCTACAATATACCACTTTGTTATTTATTTTATTCAGGATATCCATCGTTCAAGTCACGAAGAGATAATTAATCATTCACCGAGCTATGTGCTCGTGTAGATCATAAAATCCACAAAAGAGCGAGTACGGAGCGGTAGCGCTGCGACAATGTACAATATTGACAGGCGTGTGATGAAGCAAACAAATCACTAAATTGGATTATCCGCGAGCCGTTGGACGGACACGGCGCGGCCCGGTATGGGGACTGCCATACAATACTCAATAATAGGTACCGTAGCAAATGCCGGAGATAGAATTAAAAATTAAATAATGTTTAAGAGCACGTAAAGTATGTTTAGAGTGACTTTTATCTAGATTCTGTACTTCTATTAACGATGAAAATTACACGTCGATTAGGTTAATAAAATAAAGAAGCGTTTCTGAATGGCACGACTTCCTTGTAAGGAAATTCGGTTGCACAAAGCGCTATCGCTTGAATTGACTAGATAGTTCTATCACCTATTCATATGCTAAGTGGAGGCTATTGAAAGCGTCAGCAGTCAGCAGTGAGGTCGCCGGCGAGGGCTGAGCGGCGGAGGAGCAACTCGTAATTGTTGCTCTTTTACACTACATTGAAAATCATTGAAATCAGTAAACATATTAAAGTAAAAATGCTTAATTTGATTGTGTCTATAAAAATGGTATTTGTTTGGTTTACGCTAGAGAAAAAATTATAAAGCTTTTAAATTTTCTAAAAGATATCAAATGAAACGTTTTGTATAAAAATGTATTTCATTAGTCAGGCTCAGAGGAACAATAACTCAGCATCATTTCGCTCAGCTGCGCACTTTCGATAATAATAGATTACGTTTCAAATTGAAATTGTGGAATTCTGAATCGGCGGCCATGTTTTGAGACTCCAAATTATTTATTCGCAGAAAAACATTATTTACTGAGATATTGCGAACTTTGATTCAGTAATTTAGTTGATAAGATTAAGAGCTCCAAATTAAATTGTAACAAGTACTGTTGATCGTAAATTGAATTATCTATTAAACATATTACGGAGAACTAAATTCGTTTGAAAATGAAAACAAATTAGCTTTAATTAAACATTACCTAAGTTGTTTATAATAACTTAGTGTGAATAAACTGATTATGATTATATTTCAACATTAAACTTTAGGCCGCATAAATTATTATTACTCATTGTGTTATAAAAGTATGCTATAAAGCATACTTCGGTGTGATTTAAAAATGATTGTTGAATTGTCGACACTGTCTGTACACGAACGAGTCCATAGTTTCGCGTCTCTATTCCTGCTTTTAATATTCAATTAAAAGGTAGCACTGTACATGTTATACATCGGTGGCAGTGAGGCAGTGAGGCAGTGAGGCATTAAGGGAACTTGCATTCCCTTACGTACAGGCAAACATTTCAACTGCCTTAATTACTCGGTCGCGGAAGTAACGCACCAATGTATCCCATCTTGCTCGGCTTGGCTTTGAACTTTGCTACCGGCTTACGTAAAGTTATGCAACTTGTTAAACTTTTACCACGATGCTTGAAACTCTTTTAATTTGGAAAATTTTAATACACAAAATTCGGGCTATATGTAACATTGGTAAGGAGGAATGTTGCACTAAAATACGGGAATCTAGACTTCATCTAGATGAACCTAAGGCTAGGTTTTCTGTATTGTAAATTAGCGGCAAATTTATGCATTACGAAAAG
>NW_013525058.1:3987471-3990028 GCF_000836215.1 Papilio polytes | reverse complement strand
CTGCGTCATTCATCACCCCGCACCCCCGCCCCCTCCCACCCGCACAGCGGGGGCTCCTAACAATAATTAAGACTAATATTCATCGCTCTAAATTCACTTAATTTTTATAAATTATTCGAATATTAAACTTGACAATTTTTAGCTATATTTTTTATTAAATTTAAGGATATCGCGATTCGTGTTAAAATACGAAATATAAACAACACTGGTATTTCTTATTATTACTATATATATATTACTATAAGCAAACAACATTTTCCTTAGTTAAAAACATGATTATGTAAAATAGCCGTATAGCTCTGTAATATCAACAAAGGCTTACACAAAGTTTATAATGTTAAAACATCAAAGCGTATTATTGTTGTTAATCCGACTTCGAGCATAAAATTTTAAAACAACGCAAAATTATTTGCTCGAAGAGTGGCTCAATGTTAATCGCTTAAGCAAACTTTCAATTTACGAAAGTAATTTTTCGAATACAGCTGAAAATTTATTGCTAAAAGTTAGAATTTGCGTACGCGCTGAATATGTTTTGTTAATAAATTCAACTTCAATGTCAAACGTTTTTTTAGTTAAAATTATAATTTTTTCTACTACATTAAATGCTTCCGAGTTTCCTTCTGGCTGGTCAACCTCTCTTAATTAAACTTTTAAAAATGTGTTACAAGTACAAGCGCAGAGGCACAGAGGTACCTAAACCCGTGCGTACTCACAGCAGCAAGGCGCGAGCGGGGGTGGGGGCGGGTCGGGGGAAGGCCGGATATTGACGCTCACGTCACAATATCGTTTCGCTGGTTTGCTCGCCTTTGTATGTTGATAAGCTATTTTAAAGATGATAGGCTTCAGATGTGCTGCACTGAAACTAAATTGATTCTTTTGCTATGAAACGAATATTCGGTTCATTATTTTCCATTACTCGAATGAATACAAATTAGCTTATAATGTACTTGTGAATTGTTTGTGAAAGAGTAATTGGTACCTGTATTTGTAAGTTCAGATTAGATATCAAAAATACGTTATATCAAAAAGTAAGTTTGAAACACATTTTGCCGTTTAACGAACGCGTTGCGCGAGGTTCAGTAGGTGCTATAAAAACTTAATTATCTGGTCGTTTTGCGTTAAGCGCGCGCTGGAGGACCTTGCCTGTGCCAACATTATTCACACGACCCGCGACCTGCGACCTGCTCATTAAACAGGACTGGGTAATTATAAGCTATCTTTATGAGCGCGTATATCGCGACCTCCCTGCACAGGCACAGGATAAAAACGTCCAGCCATTTGCGGAAACGTAATGTGAATTTTAAATTACTGTACCACAAAATAGAACAGGGATTTTAAAAAGCAACAAAGTATCATTAAATAAGTCAAAGCAATAATAAAAACAGTAATTACTGAATAAGGAAACAATATAAGGTAATAATTGAGCTAAGCTGAAGTTGTCCCCGATATCGCGGCGACGCACCGCACGGGGCGCGGCGCGGCGCGGCGCGGCGCGGCGCGGGGGACTGCGTCCTCCGCGCGGTTTATCCGTATTTTAGTTAGAATTAGTTCAATTTCATAGAAAAGCACGTCGCTATTAGTGTGATTTTCACATAAACATTGTAAATGATAAAATGCTTTTAAAAGGAGTTCGAGGGAAGCATTTACTTGGAAGAAGCTTTAAAATGTAAGTGCTGTGCTCCCCCCCATCCTTCCCCCTCTCCGTGGTCCCCGGAGTGCGGCCTGAGTGACTCCCGCTGCAACACAAACACATTGCTACTTTACATTCCTCCGCCGCTGCTTATGGAAATATCGTGCAGATGTCGGCATTGTGTTACAATTGTACATTGTGAGGCACACGATCGGTAACCTCGGCACTTGTGCAAAATAGATCACGTAAACGTAGAAAATAACTGATCAATGTAGCGTTGCACTTGAATCGTTCTTATTGTATACTACTAGTAAACAAGTAATTTACTGATAAAGAAAAAGGAAAAAGCCAAATAAGCAAGAAAAACAATTCGGCTACGGAGTTATAATCCACACGCAACAAACATCCCCGAACGTTCACAGCTCACCACAGCTCGTACTACTGATATTATCTAATTGTGTCGTTACCCTCTTTGGTTTTAAACTCGTATCATAATATAGCCTAGTATAAATGGTTTCATTTATTTAATTTTTATAATTGTCTTTAACGCATGAAATAAACAAATAATAGAAAGACGGCAATACTTAGGAAGCCTGTGCGCTATCTGCCCCATTGCTTTGATACTTTGAGATACAATTATATTAGACATATTAAATAGCTCTGTAGCTGTAAACGATTCTCACCATTTAACTAAACATGAAAGGTTTTGCATTAATAAATTACTATAATTGTGAACCAAGTCCGTGTTTAAAGCGGTCCGCATTCAAATGATGTATGTGGGCGACACAATAACAAACATTACATTTAAGTTGAGACCGTAAAAGCTCAAAGTTGGAGCCATTTCTAGCGTTCATCGTCGCGTACAATTGGTCCATGACAATGTTGAACATCCGACGCGACACGCCGCCACCGGCCGCCACTGGCCAG
>NW_013525058.1:3974892-3986642 GCF_000836215.1 Papilio polytes | reverse complement strand
ACCAATATCGAAGAAATTTATCTGAAGGCACAGGCGATAAGGTTTTAATATATGTTTTAATTAAAACAGTTATATTTGCAAGAGTATTTTAACATTCTGTTAGCATTATGGTCTGTAGGTATTTGTAGCAATACTACGAATGTACATATGAAATTAGTTTCGTGGAATTATTCTAAGCAGCAGTAATATTGGGGAGTTGAAAGTCGTAAGGGCGAGCTCGCGCTCCGCCTTTTGAAGTCACAAAACAAATGGAAGCTTAGCAAAGCGCGGGAAATATTCGCGTCCTCTCTCCCCGCGCCCCGCAACAACACGCACTGTTTGTGTTGCTAGCGAATGTTTCGCACTTCAACCGCAACGCCACCTTTCGAAGTGCCATCGTATGAGTTACGATGTATAGAATCGTAACTACCACATAACCGAACATTTTGCATTATAACAACTACATTGGAATTGAATAAAAAAGGGTGTGACAGCATACGGTGGCGATATGACCTTGCAGAGCGGCACTCTGCATTCACTTAGCTGCTTGTAGAGAGTCGCTGCTGCGGGCCCGTGATTGATGTGGTCATCTCCGTCGCCGTTGTTTTTGCAAGAGATATTTATGCGAGGGCCATCGCGAGCTGGCTGCCACCCGCGCCGCCCCTCGTGTGCCCGCTTGCCTGCTCGGCCTCGAATCTCGCGTAAATTTTGAACCTAAATGACTGGAAATAAATAACGACTGTGTACTCCGAAATAACGAGTTTGTACCGGGCCATTTTACATGCAAATACACGTTATTCATCTAAGTAAATGAACATATCATTCGTCTGCTTTTTCAGCAATGATACGAAAACGAAACGTACATATACATAGTTAGTAAGCAAAACAAAAAAGTTAAAAACGAGTAGAATAAAAAGAATCCGGGGTTCCAGCCTTAAATATACGAAGGTTAAGAACAAAGCTTAGTTTGGTTTATACAATGTTTAGGTTAGAATCTAGAACGAATTTTTGTAAACAAATGTTTGGTTGATTTCCCTTTTTAATTTAAGTGCCACGTGGAAGGAAATAAGGAAATGTAACTTTTTCCTCAGTTACGTAGAATTTACAGAAGAATAAGCAAGTAAGCGAGTCGTCGTCAGCGCCGGCGTCGTCGTCAGCGACTAACAACTGAACTCGTTACGCGACTCTCTTGATAACGAATCCGCTTTTCACTTCCAAAGCGAAACTAAATTTCATTAGAAATAATTTGGAAAATCAACCGATTCCCTCCGCTTGTTACACCTCGCCGCTCCTCTACCTCCTTCCTTCCACCTTCCCTCCACCTCCCCTTCGCGGCGACAATTTATTTAATCTCATATTTATGTGTGAAACATATTTATAACATTTTAAGTTACGTTACATTGTCGTCATGTTTATTTCTTACTACACATTGATTTTATTTACTACTAGCTTTCGCCCGCGACTACGTCCGGGCGGAATAAATAAAAATAAAAGCATCCATCTAAAGTTTCGCATTTAGAATATTATTAAGTAAGAAGTAAGATTACACTATTTGTTTTGCTTTAAAAGATGTAATAGGTAAATATTATTTAATAGTTTTCTTAAGATCTGGAAATAGAAAAACATATTTGTGATGTTCAATCACATATAGCTCTGATGTTCATTCACATATAGCTCAGAGACATATAGTTAGGAAAAGCAGATAGATAAAGTATTGACTAGATATACGTAGCTAGTACTAGGTGCACTGTGTGAAGGAGGTGCGAGGATTGTTGTAATCTCCAGGAACGCGTCAAAGCTCTAAATCCCACACAAGTTTCCTCGCTGGAGACGCGGCGCACTACTTTGCTTCACATAGTTGAGCAAGAAATTATACAATTGTATAGATAATTAAACGATAATATGAGTTAAGGAAGCATTATTATATATTTTGTTATTATAGATTTCATTTTGAATTTTCCGAACATAATTGTTAGTAACATTCTCTACCGATTAATTCAATGTAAATGCAAACAAATGTTAATGGACCGTACAATATTAGGATTTTTTAATCGATTAATATAAATATCAACTCCTTCCAAAAATAAGTAGTCGTGCGTATAAATGAAAAGTATTCATCCGCGCATAAAACATGCACGTCCATTACTTTTATTATATGAGTGATGTTTACGAGCACGTAACTTGCGGCTTGCGGGCCGCAGCGCGGTGCGGGCGGGCGGTGCGGGCGGTGCGGGAGGTGCGGCGGCGCGGCGAGGTAATGGCCGCCGACCGCCGCGCCGGCTGGACCACCTTTGTTCTAAAGTGTCCTTCGTAAGTTGTCTCAGTCAGCAGTTTGCCATCGTAACACATCTTACCTTTATGCTTTCAGGTTTTATATCAAATGTTTACTATAACAACGAGTATTATAGCAGTCATTTATTTTATGACGATGTAGTATTTTTATAAATTTACTTCAGAGGTATTTTCAACTTAACGATAACATGATAAAGCTGCATAAAATTGAAATATTACTTTGGCTACAAGCGATATCATTTCGCTGTAGACGCCAGGTTAAATCTAAAATAGTGCAGAAATCTCACAAGTTTTGGCACGCGACTGCTTTTAAGGACTCGGCACAAAACGTGAAATAAAATTCAATTTCACATGCATTGAAACTATATCTGAGTGAATAATGTTCTAAGTATTTGATGCGTATTGTCAGTTTTTTACATATCTCTGTATTTTATGTGTTAACTCAGGATTTGGTTTTCCTTATAAATGCTGTAAAGAGTAAAAATGATAACTCGGACGTTACGTACAATCTCTTACATAAACTAATCAGAGAAAGCAAAGAATGTTAAAATCATCGCAACATTTTGCTTCGTCTTCGCCAAAAATAAAACAGCTCGAAAGCAAAATGAAATGAGATGAAGTCTGAACAACATAACTCGTTAAGGCGCTCGCGCTAAGAAAATCCACTTTCCAGTGGAAACACAAACTGAATTGTATTTATTCGGCGGCGGCTGACTCTCCGCTTGTTAGCGACTTCTTTTTGCAACGTTTCAAATTTCGCTTTGTCACGAATGTCGCCTAACGAACGCTTTCTTTGTGTATTTTGAATGTGATCCGACTTTTCGGTCGGAAATCCGTGCTCCCTAGACGCATAATTTTTGACAAAGTCTAATTATATTGTACCATAAAGACAAAATTAATTACGTTAATCGGTAAATCATCGGCCAAGATGATGATATGGCGACCACAGATACAGTGTCAGCTGATCACAGTGTTGACCCGTACTGAATGAGTACATTATGAGAGTCAATAGATACTCTACGACAGCACTCTGATAGGGAATAGATCCCCGTTTTAGGAAAACTGGCAAATAATGTAAATATTTTTAGTCTGTAGTGTAATACCAGATTTTTTCTCCACTTTCCTATTGCTTGAATAAAGTTCAAAAATGTTAAAACAAAAATTAAATGTTAAGTATATTATACTTGCACTTGTCGTTTTCTTCATAGTGGTCTTATATAGTAATGTAGTTCGGTTTACAACCTACTGTATTTAGTTTATTATTCACATTTGTAATTATGTACTTAGTTTTAAGCTGTTTGGTGAATGTAATAAAATAAATAAATTAAGTAAAATAATTATAGCAATAGAACGGAAGAAGTAATTATGTGAAGTTTTCATGCGCGGATATTTTTTTCGATAAATGTTTGTAATTTGGTAGCCGGCGAGCCGCATGAGTTTTTATAGCAGTCGGCAAAATATACGGTTTAATGTAGTCGCTACGTAAAAAGCGGTCGTGTGCTGTTATTCGCTTACGAGCCTTTTGGAGGGTCGACACGAGGGTGTGGCGGGGTGCGGCTGGGGGGGGGGAGAGAGTTCACTACACTTTTATTTTCACCGCCCGAGCTTTGTTACGTCACGCTGTGTTTATGAATTTAAGCTTAGCAACGTATTTAAAACGGATATTAAATAAGCGACGATAATAAGTTTTTATGGCCTACGTTATTGACAGTAATACGGAGCCCCAACATACTCAATGTTGGAGAAAGGTTTTATGAATCATCAAGTCAAAAGCACCCTGTTCTGCTGGAATCTACAAGACGAAAGAACATAACACAAGGACCGCAGTTACATGATAGGGAAAATCAATTATGAAATGCAAATATACGGTGGCGTCGTTTCCGGTTTTCAGCCACTCTGCGCGCTGCGGTCTACATTCATTAGTCAATAAGAGGTCGTCTCAATGTCAACAGCATTGACAACGACCACGGGCGGCGGCGGCGGGGGCACAATGTCAGCCAAACAAAGTAGACTTTGAATAACTGAATAACATGCGGCGCTTTCACTACGTTTACATTTGACGGCCGCGAAGTTGCTTTGTGTTACGTGACATTGACTCGAGACGAGACATTCTCCGTATTTTGATTGTTCCTAAAAGTAAGATAACAAAGTTACAACCTGCGCTGGCTGACTCCGGCCGTGTCCTAGTGAACCCATGAAATATTCAAACATTTTAACTTTACACACACGTGTTTTAGCAGCCTTGTCTCTACACAGAAATAAAGTTTTACGTCATGTTCTTCCCTGCATTTTATATGTATTGTCTTATAGGAACAATATACTCGCAACAACAAGTAAATCCTTGTATTTATTACCTTGTTCGATAAAATGTGTATGTACAGCATTAAATAAAAGAAGCGATGGTTTAGCAGTAACCATAGTTTAAATTAATAATGTCACAGAACTAAACAATGATTGCATTTCCTCTTTCGTTATTAATTTTCATTCCAAGCAGTCAGATGTAAAAACTGTAGAGTGATGTGAGCGAGGTCGGGCGCGGTCAGCGGTCAGTGGCTGCGATGAATACAAATAAATCTAAATAAATCAGTTTGACATTCAGCTGTCAGCGGCTTGTGGCGCTGCAGCGCTGCCGAGGCAAAGTTAAAAGTTTTGTCAACATACATTTGTGATTTTTGCAACCTTTTATCTGTAACAGAAGCTATTTAAAATGTAAATCTGCTTACATGTACATTATTGTTGACTGTTAAAACATTTTAATGTAACAAACTTGTATCCGACACATGTAAAGATTTATACACACGAGTCAGTTGTAACTTGTAACAGCTTCCTATGAACGCTACAATGTGAAGCAGTCAGCAGCGAATCACTTTAAGCTTTATGTTCGGTAACTTTCTGGCGTCTAATCATAATAAGCTCCCACATACAATGTCGTCAACTCGATGGCCGTAAAATGAACTGAATGAGCTTCGTACAATGTGCATATTGCCGATGCTGGGAATGATTTTCTATATAATCTTGGTAGCTAAATATATCTAACTATCTATGGTAATACCAACAACAGTTATTATTTTAATACCACAAGATTATGAAATGCATTAATACAAAATCAGATAATTTAGTAAAGACTTACGTAAAATGTATGTTCGCTTATAGGTAAAGAATACAAATAATAACTATGGAACCTTAAAGAATAACATTTTGTCGTCAGCGTTTTATTACGTAGTGGTGTAAATAAGTAAAATATGAGGAGGGGTCGTCGCGGCCGCCGGGGGAAGGCATAAATCAAAATTAACCTTATTACTGCGGACGTACGGACGCGCGATAAAGCTGCGAAATTTAAGTTCACGCTAAAGCTTGCCATTCAGCTTTCAAATTGCTTCACCGTTATAATTTAGCTGCGATTTACCTTTAAATTGCAAACGTTTTATAAGAATAATAATGTCGTATAAAATAAACCAAGTGTATAACATTTTATATTACTATTTGAAGTTTATTGCAGATTATTATTAAGTTCTTCAACCTATGCATAATTACGAACGCGACGAAAGTAACATTTGTCTATTGTCTCCGGATAGTGGCAGTTAAACGAAGATCTTTTCTTTGAGCGTTACCCAAAGTAAAGAGCACTTAAGTAAGGGATACGTGTAAACTTTATGTGCACTAACTTTGAGCGTGTAATCATTGTGAGCGCTCTGTGAGCAAATTGTCTATAAACATAAGCGTACATACATATCATATATGTACATGTACATATCTAACATAATGTACATAAGATATAAGCCTATAAAAATATTATTCTTCTTTAGTATGATATTTTAAATAACAAAAATTAACATTTGTACGAGTCCTGTATTGAAAACGAACTCTAACAACAAAGTGTGGACAAGTTATTTACAAAACAGCGCACAAAACTTTTCCAATCGAATCGAATGGTCCGGAAACATGGCGACCCGAAACTCAATTCGCGGGAGCAGTGTATCAACTGCTGGATATTGAATTGTTAATGATGCGTACATACATACAAGTACAACTACACATATAAATAAATGAAGTCGAAAAAATCCTATTACTCAATCACTGGACAATACTTAAAATATTTAATATTGAAATACCTGTACTCGATCCCTTTGTAGACTTATATTTGTACTTCTAAAAATAAACAATTGGTCCAAAGAAAAATAGAAACATGAACCATAATGTTTCAGTGGAGGCTCTCAGGGGAATTGTCGGCGGCCGTATTTATGTTCAATAACATTTCATTAGCTAATCACCGCAAGCCTCCATGTAACGTGCGCTCAAATATATTGTCTATAAATTTGGTTGAATGCCTTTCATAAAATGTCATTCGTAAATTACTTGTAAGTAAAATGAGTGTTTTATATATGACTGAGCTTAGCTGTGTTTAGTACGAGGGTGAGCGGCAGGCAGGAGGCGGTACATCCCCATTATTACCTGGAACGAGGAATAAAAACACATTAGTAATGAATAAACTTATTATAGAAAACTTACTATAACTAATGCTATAAAACATAAGTCCCTTTCACATTATAAACAAAATTAGACTAAAAGCGTGAGCACACACAGGTGTGTTACAGAACTAAACTATAGCACAACTGTTTAGTGTTGCTTTGATTCATATTAGCTTATATGGAGGTGCGCACACTACTCGATATTTATTTTTAGTTGTGCAACTAAACTGTTAAATTGGCTGCGAAACAATCGACAATCGCGCAACAGTTGTGCGACAGTTTAGTCAAGGGTGTGCGCCCGCTCTTAGAAAACAATTGATGCATAGTTAGTCGTGAAACTCACAAATAGAATTGTTACATATTGCATGACGATATTAATTTTGAAGCTGCTAAGCAATTATTAGGTTTTAGTAATAATCCTAGAAACCTAAAACTAACCCAACCCAGTGTTTGTTTTACAATTAAATTTTACAGTTCTTTTCTCTACCGAATTTCTACGAAGACGAAGAAGTGTAAATATTTCACGACTACATGTAGCCGCTCCGTTTTCTCTAACATCTAAATCAAATTTAAACTTAAATTTGTTCTGTCTAAGCTCTCCCGCTCAAAATTATATGTTTTGTGTTCCGCAGACACGTGCCACAACTAGCTAGCCATAGCGCTGTTCTGTTCTAAGCATTACCATGAATTATGTTGCCCAATGAAAATAATGTGTATGCTTGTGATTTATTTCATAATTTTTGAGTTAAACTTATCACTACACAATAATTCAGGCACAAATAAATATAAAAAATGTGAACTACCAACCTCTAGTTTATTTTAACTTAGTGGCCATGTACTCGTAGCTATTAACTGAAAATCCTTTGTCATATAACTTATAAACTGACAGATTAATTAAATTTTAATGCTCCTTAACAATGAGTCATTGTACGATTATGCTATAGTTTAAATATAATTAGTAGTTTGCGTGTAAATGGCGGTACATCTACACTACATTAACAATAACAAGCCGAGCCACATAATACTTTGTTCCTGATTACTATGTTAGATTGCTAAAGGGCGCTAACACCAGGAGAATGCGTGCGGCCGTGCGGCGACGTGCATGCACATGCACATGCAAACGACGTCACACATGTACAATACATTATCTTAATTAATTACATTAAAATAACTTAGATTATTTAAAACCGTTAAAACGCTTTACGTTGTACGAGATTTCTGAGCGAATATTTAAATTACAAAGAGTCATAAGAAAGTCTTATCATAATTTTATTCCTCTCTTTAAATAACCAAAAAAGGTTGTTTCCGTCTTTGAAGTAAGTTAGGAAGTTGTATTGAGCATTAATATCTCGGAAAATTAGTTTACTGAGGACCAATCAAGTAACATTTCTTGTTAAGAAGTTGGTCCCTCAAAGGCGGACTCTGTACATTTAAATTATGCAGCTTGTTATAAAATCCAACTTGTTATGCGAAACTGCTGTCCCGTCCTGTCTAACTTTTTTAACCTTATTAATATATAGTAGCTAGTTAAGTTTTTAGAGTGAAGGAATAAAAATTGCCGGCCGTGAGCGTAGCGGCCAGTAACAAGCCGCGTCTGCGAGACTTACGCGTTACCCAACTTTTGCTTGGCTTCTAAAGGTAAAGTACTCCACGGTACGTCTATCTAAACTAAAAGTATTTAAACTTCTGCTTTTCATTCCGTGAGTACTAGTATGTTGCTATCTCACTGAAAAATATCCGAGCTTTAGATACGAATATAAACAGCTCGAACAAATCTTCTTTTCAGTTAGCAGTTTGAATGCTTTAAATTGCAACCGTGTCCAACTCGATTGTTTGACGTTATTACGTCCATACATCTATCAGCCTTTAGCGTTGCATTGGCGAACATAGATCTTCTTTTATTGTTTCAATGTTAATAAGACGGGATGATATCTGTCCGGTGATTTTAGAAGACATTTTTTTAGGAAGTTGCAAAAGAAAAATTCAAAACGAAATACTTAAAGGAATGTTCAAGGTGAAAGAGTTTTTAGAAATAAGAAACTACTGCATATTGGAGAGATGCTCCCGAAAGGATCAAATTACATATTGAAGTTGACATTCAATATACATAGCCATGTAAACTTCGCTCTGATTTCGTCTGACTGCAAACAGTAAACATCAAATAGATCTTAGTTTCTGTGTCTACTTTCAAGGGAATGTCTTTTTTAAATTGAAGTCCAAAACAATGTTTATTACTGTGATTAATTTCAGTTAAAGTTAGACGTACCCACAATAACAATGTCCTCTGTAAACTGAGGTGTTGAAGTTTAAATAATTCGCAGGTTCACAGTGGTATGGTTCGCAGACAGCGCAGCGCCCTCCTAAATACGTAAATCAAATTTAAAAGTTACAATTCCCGCCGGCATGTAGAACGGCACAATTTCCTTTGTCTGATTCACATAAAAGTGTATAAACATTACGACTACTTTTATTACATTTTTCTTTCCTGTTGCCGTAGATTGTAAGGTTTAGTGATTCGATTTTGTTGTTAGCATTCGTTCGGTAACGTTTTTCAAATCGTTCAACATCAATATCTCGATAGTAAATGGACGCGAGACGAAGCGTGTGGCGGTAGACGGACCAATGCGCTGCGCGATCATCACAGACGCAATGTAATTAAAAAATAAATTGCAAAAACCCGAATGAAAACAGAAGCAATTTAAATTGATTTAAAGCAGAACTTGATTAAATTGTACGATTCAAGTCGAAATTGTATTTTAATCGAACGCTCCCGCTTCAAAAATGTTTCCAAAGTTGGGACAGTTGTATAAAGTTAAAGATATCATTTAAAATGCTCGACTTGACGGCAATTTGTGACGAGGTCGCCGTCGCCCGCCAGCCGCTGGTCGCTGGTTGACGGCGGCCGCCGCTAGATGTCGCAACTCGGCGACGATTTCTGACAACCGGGGAAATGGTTTTGAATAATCGCGTTATTATTGTTGCCAAAAAGTTTACCGCACCAGAGATCGTCAATTTTAAAATAAAGGAAATGTTTGTATGTATAAAGTCGGATGTTCTGTTACATTTATACTGATATTTTAATTAGTAAATCTAGATACAATGTGAAAACTTAAAATATTACTACTTAATATTATCGTCATACTATCTCTGGCTATTATAATAATAACCATAATTTGACATTTTTAATTATAAAATATAATAAATTTGTGAATGATTATCGTGATTAGAGGAAATTAAAAAAGTTATTAGCAAAAAGAACGTGCAGACGGTGACGTCACACATGGTATATTAAAAGCGGTGACACATCGCGGCGGCACGTGACATACTGCCGCGTGGAGTGGAGCAGGGATCTGTAGCAGTCGTAGGTAGTGCTTTTTACATTTTTCAAAATGTAAGTAATGCTGTTAGAGGCTTCCATTGCAGCCTTACTTTGGTTGTGGCTGTTGTCATATATCACGAAACAGAGCGAAAGCAAAAAGTTGTAAACGTGTAAAAGGAATTTTAAGTTTTCAGTCGTATTTGTTCAGTCTAAATGCATAATTAATTACTGCCAGGTATTATATCTTCTTATTAATTCATTCCACAATCAGGTACAATGTCCAGTAATGTTAATTATTCTCTACGGAGTGAGGTGTACACCATGCTTGGGTCGCCGCCGCCCGCCCGAGATACACTGCCCGTTAAATACGTAAATCAAATTTAAAGTTGCAACTCTCAGCGGGCCTGCGCCGCGCCGCGCCGGAGCGGTGCAAATTTAAGTTACGTTGTGTTTAAACCAAATGTTTTGGGGTCATCTTAATTACTTATTCTAATGTATTTGTGTATGTCGCTGATAAAAGCACCGATTTTAAACAAAATTCTGGTTATGGTACAGTTGCAACAGCGGTCCAAAATCAATGCGAAACGAAATGAAATCAATGCTTCGTGTATCACTGCCTTTAACGAAATATATGATTCAACAGTCTGTGTAGTCCATCAGTCCACTGCTGAACCAGGCCTTCCTTAGTGTACCTTAACGAGTGCTTTCTCCGTACACCACATTAAACTCACGAAAAAGCGTAATCAAGAGAATTCGATCAGAATTGTATATTTAATAAATATGAAATTAAATAAGAATGAAAATTCATTACATTAATTAATTTCATCCGAAGTGTTAATTATATCGCTGCATTGTTGCCGTACAGATTATTAATATAATTTATTAGTTTAACAAGGCTCATCGGCAACAGTCTGCAGTGAACTGCAAATATAAATATTTCATGTGTGTGTTTTATGACCATCACATCAATCTATCAACAGGAGATGTACAAACTTAAACAATTTCAATTTCCAAATTTAACCAAAACATACAGACCAAGTTAATATTAAGATCGGTTGTCTTGTAAGTAATTTTGGATGACCCTGATAAGCTATTCTCTAGAGTATTATTTTGACGAATAAGCAACAGAGAAATCTATTCAAGTTACATTTGAGATATGACAATCAAACGGAGTACTTCAGCTATTTAAAGGTCCTATACGTGGGCACTTTGTGGCTGTCGTGTTGCGCGGCAATTAAAAAATATTATGTAAATAGAACAGAGTGGAGCTTAAAGCGGGTCATGTAAATAAAAATATGATGACAAACGACGTTGGAATGGTACGGCACTCTGCCGCCCGCCGCCGCCGCCGCCCGCCGCCGCCCGTTGCCCGCCGCTCGCCGCCCGCTTCGTCACGACTGTGTTAAAATGTTAAGGCACGGGTGTAAATTGTATGATATCATCAACACGCGAGCACATCACGTGCAAAGCGTTGCTTTTATTTTTAACCTTGCTTTCACTTGCCGAGTTCCCCCATCCCTTAATTGTAAATCAGTCTGTTGTTGTAAATCGCCTTGGAAATATTACTTTTCAGGATTTTAAATTTGGTCACGTCCTTTATTTTAAATTTATTTTAAAACATGATATGTCATCTTGATTATTTTTCTATACCTTATAGTAACCAATATAGAAGTGATTGTATACGATTAATT
>NW_013525058.1:3968712-3974231 GCF_000836215.1 Papilio polytes | reverse complement strand
GGGATCTTATTAAACCGCGGCCGGCGAGATCCTCACAGTTCAACTTTATTTATTTTCATTTTATGGTCGGCTAACCAAATGACTTCTGTAACTTTGTGAGTAAATCATGTTATAAAATTATGCAATAGACTTATTCGATTATATTTGACAAAGAATTTTTTTGTGCCATTTTTATAAGATAAGTAATCATTGCCGGCGTGGATATTCACAGCACTAATTGAACTTTACACGCGATGTCGGCCTTTCAGAGATTCACTTACGTTTGTACAAGTTACCACTCCAATATTTATTCACGATTGTGAAATTGTATCATATAAAATTTAGTCCATATATCTACTAGAGATATATGTTTTTTATAAGGTAATAATGTAAAGGTCTTGTGGTCAAATTATCTTTAATTTTGAAACAACGATCTGTCTAAAAAACAGTGGTAGTGCCCGCTTTAACATCTTAGCACTGTAGGGCCGGCACGCCCGGTGTAATACCACGACCACACAGAAGACAGACGTGAAATGGAAGCAATTCCGTGTTTCGTCTGATGAGTGTGGTGCCGGAGGCCTAATTTAAGTCCCTTTCTCTTTACCACCCTTTTCTTATAAGGAGAGGACGGGAAGGGGAAGTGGATTTGACGGTAGAAGAGATGCATAGGAAGGGGCAAAGTCCTCTTTATGTGCGTTTCCTCCTCCGTCGAATAAGGGTAGGCAACGCATCTGCAATCGCGGATGTCTATGGGCAGCGGTCGTTTCGCCATTTTGAAGGATTCAGGTGGCCGCTTGCTCGTTTGCTACCTTATATTATAAAAAAATCTCCTTGAGATATATTGAAAGATTTATATCAAAAACTATTATATTATATACTTTGTTTACATTTTAATTCTGAGGTGACATTTTTTGAACTAAACGTCGTATACAATGGAGCACATCAAGTTGAGGGAAGGCGAGCAACTATTCAAAACTGTCGTTAAATAGTTGATCATAACTTGTCTGCAAACTTAACTACAGAATCTCAGCTCACAAAGCCTTTGTTGTTTATCGAACGCCATCTAGCGGTAAGCCGTCAGATATATTTTACACAAATACATAGATAGATAAGGTAAGCGGTTATAAAAATAAGTATGCTTTATATATTTTTCTTGGTCTTAAATGGTGTGATTACCAATACATAAGGCATTCTATAATTATCAATAGAAATAGAGATCAATTGCCAATCATGCGGCTGTCACAAGGTTTAGTCAATGGTTGGAATTCAAATAGTAGGAGAACGGCGAACGGTAATCGAGGGTTTTGTTAAAGTAGTTTTGTGTCACTAGGCGAGCGGCGAGTGGCGAGCGAAATCTCGGCCCCGACTCACGTCCGTACTAATCGTTATAATCGATTTAGCTTTCTCTCGAATGTTTTTGTTGCTAAAAAAAATCCATTGAATTTACGTAACTTTCTGTTTTGTAAAAATAAATTGCAGGACGTTGGTCTTCGCAGGCTTTCTGTGAAAATAGTTTAATATTTAATATAAAATTTGCCCCGGAATATAGAACAGTTTTGATATAAGAAACATTACGCGCAAATTGTTCGACCATTAGGAAGGAAAGCTGCCGAGATTTTGAGAAAACTAAAGCATTATTGACGCGTTATGTTTCGCAAAGTCATTCCTTTTCCGGTCCTCATGCTTGTTTGTGTAAAACTATGGTTTAAAATTTTTGTTAACATGACCATTTTCGGGACAGACTTTCTAAGTTAAGTAAACAAATATAGAATCAGGAATTAAGAAAAAAAAACATTCAAAGCAGATTTTCGAACAATAATTAAGACAGTTTTCCTGGAGTGTCGTTGATAAGAGCCGAGCGTAATCTTTACAACGCCTTTGTCCATTGTTTGTTTTGTCTCTATTTTTATTCCGCGCGTTCAGACGACAATTGTAAAGGCAGCTTAAATCACGCCCCGGTCGCCTCGAGCGTAGGCTTCTTTTTTTAAATAAACAGTATTCATTTACACTTACAGTGTCATTCACTCTAATTACCATTTATTTTTAAACAGAGGCCTATTGGTGTTTTGATTACGACTTTTATAAGTATAAAATATTAATTCTTAATTTCAGTAGTTAATTCAAAGTTTGTTTTTTAAATCGAATGTGATTCATTCCGTTTAATCAGTAAGCTCCAAGTACATGATAGTGCTGGTGTCCGATGTGTCGGAATCTTGACTCTCACTGTCCGTCAATCGTTCAGAGCTCGATATTGCATCGAGACTTACAGACTATCGCTCCCAGTTAATTGCTTCTCAATCTGGTACTCGCACACACACACACACACACACACACACACACACACACACACACACACACACACACACACACACACACACGCTATCAGATATCGAGATTTTAATGTTTCATTCTCAATTCTAATTTTTTTCCAACATTTTCAGTTTTTTATTTGTCAAAAAGACAGCATATTTCTAGCAAATACATTATCTGCAATATGAACTTTAATCGCTGATCTTTAAGAAAGAAGATATCTATCAGTTAACAAAATGAACCGTAACATAAACCGCTGAAGGTATTCATTAAAATTTATAGCGAAAGTGTTAAATATAATATGCGAATCCATCACAAAGTACGTTAAGCTTAATTAGAAAGCTTCGAACTGAAATTCTGGTGGCGGAAGTTAAATGAACTTCCTGAAATCTATCGGTGTAAAGTCCCCACTCCCGCTTTGCTTTAAGCTGGCGAAGATCGAAGCTTGAAAACAGATAAAAGCTTAACAACTCGAAGACAGTGTAAATTATTAACGTCTACATCTCTAGCATTTATTGACGAAGCCCATAATTTTAATTTGGCATGCAATCATAAATAAACGGTATAATTTGTAAATATTAAATTGCGTTTAGTATTGTTCTATTTCCCACAGCGTTTCTAATGTTTCGAATTATTTTACAAAAGAAATTGTTCCGATTCGAGTTCTCTATTGAGAGACGGCTTTAACCTGAAGTAATAGAACCTCTCTTCCGCCCCGCGTATCCCTCCCCTTGCCCTCGGAGTTGTGAACCTCGAATAATTTATAGGCTACTTTTGTTTCAGCTGAAACGTAGCGGTCCTATTAACGTTCCCACCGCGCTACCGCCGCGCCGCCGAGTCCGCGTCTTGCATCATTTTGTATAAGGTTCTCGGCGCGGCATTACCTGGATGAACATCAATTTATTTAGGCATTGTTATTTGATTTTATACTCCTTTAGTATTTTATATCGGTTTACTAAAAATATGATTATTTAAATTGTCAACATTTAACAGATTCTATTTCTAATCCTCATTTTGTTAATAATTTCATAATCACCATAAATGAATGTTTTAATAAAAAGTTTAGTGGTTGATAAAACAAGCGGCTCAAGGTGAGAGGCTAGGCGGCTACGCGGCGAGGCGGCGAGGCGGCGAGGTGCAGTGAAGGCTCAGACAAAGGGCGGCGTGACGAGGGTTAAGGGCGGTGTTATCTCGCGTCAGGCGGTAGGTGGCGCTGGCCCGCGGCGGCCCGCTATTGTCAAAGAAAAAACCTAGCGCTCATGAAAGCGAAAAAAACCCTAGTTGAACTCGCAAGAATGCGAATTAAAATTGCTTCCATTGTTTTCCACTTACTCTGAGATAAAATAAAATTCAAGTTACTTTAGATACTGAAAAGGGTTTTCACAATGTTTTACTGCGTTTTACAATGTTTTGTTGACAATATTAACTACTTTGACGAGTTTAAGGAAGCGGGAAAAACGAAATGGTATCATCAGCTTTTCTTCGACTACAAATTATTCAGTACGGTAATATGTATACGGTATAATTATGTCTCCGTTTAAGCCCCTTTATTACAAACTACTAATCTTTACATCCTCCTATGTCTAGTTTACGGTTAGTGTATTCTGATGTCGGCGTCTCAGCTTAATTAGTATTGACTGCTCGTTGATTGTCACCATAGTGTCGGTCCCCTGTGTTAAGAAAGTAATTTGTTTGCTTCCTGATCTCAGATTGGCTGCACTAAATTAGTAAATGCTCGTCGGGTGCAGTTAAGCCATAAAGCATCGGGCGGGCTCCGGGCGGGCTCCGGGCGCCGGGCTGAGGGCGATCTCATTCATATGCATGTAACGGGCCGCGACGTAATTGCAGTAAACAAGACACGTCCCACTCACGTAGCGGGCCAGATTGCATCGCGCTGATTGCGGACCACTCCTCCGAGTATTTGCACATCAACTGCGTTACTATTCTTTATCTTTCACAAATTTTACATGCGATTACTTCTTCCTTAACATATTGTAATGTCACGTAGTGACGTCATAGTGGATGTTGTTGCATGTAGATACAAGTTCTTTTCAAAATGGCAACATTTCAGAGGCCGATTTACTTGGCTTTATGTAACTCAACTACAGGTAACGGCCAGGCCGCGGGCTGCAGCTAACACACACTGTGTGGTGTAGAAGCCACAGTTTATTTGGCACTCGTTTCCTCAATGCTTCCAATGTTTACAATTATATATGGAGAGTTCAAGTTGTTTGATTGCCGCCGATCTTTTAAGGGTTTCAACTTTATTTGCGGTTTTAAAAGATCAGAAGCATTCAGTAATAAAATAAGCGAAGCATTTTGTCTATTACTTTTATGTGTATATTTATCGCTATTTTGTTTATTTCACCAACAAACTACAGGTTTATAAAATCAACACATGATGTATCGAATATAAGAAAGACAGCGACAGGAGTAGATGTTATTTTCTCACAAGTTTCTTCGTTTTTGAAGAAAAATTGTACCACTGAATAAATTAGCAAGTACCACGTAGGCGTGGAGTTAATGCGGCGTTGTTTAATTAACCGTTACTGCGCTAACCACTGCGTGTTTAATGCTTCCCTCACGTCAGCGAGTGCATTGCCGGCGAGCACGCTATGCTGCACTTTGCTAATGTGTTCCAAATAGAAATGTTCCAATAATAAAACACGTCATATGTCCATATATTTAGATGGCATAACGTGGATTACTGTGCTACTATTTTTGCTTTTGCATGTTAAGCCATGCTTAAGTATTTTTATAACTAAAGTTTCTTGTAATTTACGAACAACAATTTTCAATTTAGGTAGCGAACAGAACCGTTTAAATGCAAAGGTCAGTTTTATTGATTGTTATGTAGGGAAAGGTTAAAGAAATCAGTTAATACTCACTTAATATTTGTTAGCCGGCATTGTGCACACTGTTCACTAATATCGTTTTAAAAAGCACAGAGTTGATTGACATTTTAAAGGTTGGTCTTATTTAAATTGGTTCAGAGAGATAAGCACAAAGAAGGTATATAAAATACCTCTATCCTACCACTGTGATATGTTTCTTATTATTATTATTTTGAATATTTCCTTTACAATTAAAAATAGGTTAACTTTAAACAAAATTGTAAAATACGTGAAGTTGGCTTTGAACTTTGTCAGATTAAAATAAAGGATTTTACTTTGATTGATTTCGGCAAGTTCATTAAACTTCCTGCCTCGCCCCCCCCTCCTTGCCCCCGC
>NW_013525058.1:3963179-3968701 GCF_000836215.1 Papilio polytes | reverse complement strand
GGGGGGGACGCCGGGACAATGGCCGTGTAATGGCAAAGCAATGTTCGCTGCGTGTGGCACTGATATCCCCCCAAACCGACATGCCGACATACCGACAGACCGACACGTTATGTACAAATACATATACACAACAGCTACGAAAGTGCTACGAATATTTGCTACGGCGCCACATTTCTACTCCATGGCGACCATCGATCAATTTGATACAACCAATATTTAATAGATTTAGATTAATGTTTTAAGAAACAAATCATTTAGACATTGGTTATCTTTTTCTTCAATTCGCCAACTTTTATAAATAGCTAAAAAACACAAATGTGGAATACAATATGTCAAATACAACATAACCTATGTTTGTGCTAGATGCATCAACTTAAAGCTAATCTTTACTTATTACAAACACTTAATCCCGATATTTATAAAGCTTATTAAAGCTTAAGATATTAAAATATACGTTTTGTTTTTATTTATTCAGAGAGCTCTTGAAATAAATTGACATTCATTCCAGTAACGCCGGTCCAAGGCTCCGCGCGACGTTTTACTGCCCCCTACACACCCCTACACCTCTCGGGCCCCGCACCGGCTCCCCCCTCACTATAGCGGCTATTGTAAATAAAACATTTCAGCTACATAGATAAGAGGTACGTTATAAATTATTTAGGTTCCCAATAGATGCGCGGACTGCAAACAGAGCAAACGAAGAGGACGTCTCGATCGTCAACAAAGTTCGACTTCAATTCGACTGAAATATAAAAGGTCGTTAGCAAATTTCTATAACAATTATTCAGATTGCAATAAGGTTTTTGTTTTAGAGAAATTCTAAGAAAAAATACGATTGAGACATCGTAGACGTTCGATTCTTGTTATTGAAATTATTATGCAAGCAAAATTTCTTTTGGCTTTCTTAAAAAAATCACATTTAATTATAGCGTTCAGATTATGCAAACAACCGCATATAGACGTAATTAGTTGAGGCGAAAAGGTTGCTGGCAATGGGCGATGGGCGATGTGGCAGCTTAGGGCCTTGGCGGTGAAATTAAGGCAATCTGGTCGTAATGAGCAAGTGATGCTCGCATCAAAAGGCCGGGGCACGTCCGCCGCACCGCCGTTATGATCGATAAAGCCGCTAACACGCGCCTTACACGCCGCTAATGCCTTCCAAATACACCTCGACAACTCTCAACCAGACAAACAGATCGAAAATTATACAAAATTGTACGATAACATTTTTATTAAACTCGATATTTTTACAAAAATCTTGCGGCGTTTGATATTTACATCATTCTTTCTTCGTCTTTGATAAATATGAAGCCTTTGATCATGCCTTTTAATAAAGCAATTTGAGATCAAAAAAACTAGTGAAGTGACTACCACTTCATGAGAATTGTTTACGGCAAGCAACCAAAGAAAGAGTTTATCGTACAGTACGGACGACGTCCGTGTAACCGGCAAATTTATGACGTTTACACCTGACCACAATAACCAGATTCTGTACCATGAGGCTACAAGGATCCCACTGATATAAGAAAATACAAGTGGTCTGTGTTAACAGAGTTGGAGTATGTCTATTCAATTGTTGCAGATATTTCACGCGCTCTTTGTATGAAAACTGTACCTCTTCTCGCTGAACAGGTCAAGGACTTTGGCACAAATGTTTTATCACCGTCCTTTGTTTTATTTCTTTTCGCGTTTACATTTTGTAAAATGCACAAAATTCACTTCGACAGATAGTACATAATTGTGAACATTAATTTATTGTTAGTATGACTAGCATTTGTTTTAAGTTAAATTAGACAACTTAATTTGAATAATAATATAGCTTAGATAACAATGATTACTGTATTTTAGTCAGGTGCTATATAGTCAGCTGCGGCTAGCCATAGACACTCGCAGCTGCCCAACTTTTCTCACTCTGAAGCAGCTCGGACCCATAACTGTATCAGGGCAAATATCTGTCTAACTTCCCTGATATTTACAGTTACAATTCAACTGTCGAATAAATGTAAAGTGAGTACTTCTTTCGCAGGACTACAAGTACTAGATTCTAAAACAATCCTTTTACAACAAATGTTCGCTTCAAGTATTTAGAGATAAGTGTAAACGTTTAGTAAGACTTAAAACTAAACGGTTTGAGAAAAAGAAATGTAGTAGAAAAGCAGAAACAGGCGCACATTAATATTTGATGTGTGTACGTCAGCGCCATTCCTCCGCACTAAAATACATAAAATAAAGCGTACACCTCGTTTGCCGTTATTCTTACCGCGATGTTTTTATTTCTGCCTTACTTTCGTATATCATATTGTTTTAGTAAAACATCTTGTATATTTAACCTGACAACATCGAGTATTTTCTCCTTTCAATCAAACATCCAAGCAAATGAAATAAAACCATCTTTGGAATTGAATTGAAACCTTTTATCTTGTATTTATTTATTTTCGTATCAACATTCTATTGAATTTGTGATGTACTTAATTATACAAGATTTCTATATTTCTAATCATCGTGATGATCATGTTGACATTGCGGCGAGTGGAATATTGTTTTATTTGTAACGTAAACGCTGAATTGACCATTAGGTTACGTAAAGTTGCGAACAAAAGGTAAAATAATCTAGAATAATAAAGAGTGATCCAGCAAGTCGTTAAAGAACTTTATTTAGCGTGAATTTGTTTTGTTTCTTGGAACATTCAGTTAGATGTGAGTTCCCCAGGGACATATAATTTAGATGAGATTACGTTTGGCAAGCCTTCTGCTCGAGCTCACTTCAACACTCGAACTGAAGCCTCTCAGAACTGCCGAGTTCGGAGATTCAATGGCAAAGTGTCCAAGTAAACCCATTAAGTAAATACATTAAGTTCGGTAAATTCTGATTCAATATTGAATAATGGTCTCTACTCAAAGTAACAATTCCCTTTAGCATTCAGTTTGTGTAAATAAATGGCATGTTAGTTTTATAGTTACTAGTGTCTGAACTCACAGCCACGAGAGGTAAAGTGTAACGTTAAAATAGTCTAAAAATGAAGAAGGTAGGACTATCTTCAATGATGTAATTTGCTTTTGTTCCAAAATCGGTAGCAATAATGTGAAGCGGAGAGTAAAATTTAATCTGCTACGCCGTCGATATTTTTTCTCCCGGCGGCCAATTTAGAGCGGTCGCAGCAAACTTTAAAATGCTATTACAAAATCCGTTCAGGCCGGAAACACGAATTTCGATGAACTAGCCTCAACCTAGTCTGCATTTTATTTGAAAGTCAAGCGATTTTAAGCGTAACCACTGTTTTTGTAAGGATGTGCCTACTTTCGTGAACGGGTTCTTTTACATTATCTGAGCACTCTAATTATTTTTTTAGATTGCTTCTTCTTCAGTCAAAAATAACTCAATTCGGCACTTAATTCAAATATTTGTATATGAATTTTTCAGAATGCACGTACATTTACAGTCCCGAAACAGTATTCCACGAACTTTAATTCAGGTAAAGAGCAATTGAAGTGAAAATTACAGAAATTTTATTAATTGAAACACTAATGTAGCAACTTCTGAATCTAAACCTAATGCGCTTTATAATAAAAGGAGATAATTTGATGAAAATTTGTTCAGTGTAAAACACCGGGAATTTAGATATTATGTCATAAAGTTGGAGGGAAGCTCGCCACCGCCAGCGCCGCCCACCGCTAGAACAACTATCAGCTTACGTTGCATTTTATTCCAACACATTCTACAGTTTACATATTTTTAACACATACATATTTTACACATTTAGATTATTTTTTTTAATGCAATAGCCAAGTAAGGGCAACTTGAGGTGTACTATCACGATGTGAAGTTGTGATCATATCTCCACAATAAAGTTCGCGGCACACTTATCGTATTTCTTGGCGCACCGCCTCCGCCTCTAAAAACTATATTTCATCGAATGATATACAGTTATGTACGGCTGTACCTCGCGCTGTACGTTTTTTCTCTCAGATTTATTGCGTCGAGTTCAAATGAAATCGATTATTTTCACAAACTTGACCACAAAATCGCTAAAAAGAAATTATTGTGCTTGAACGTAAATTGTTTATCTTGAGTTTTTCTTAGATGATATGCTTTTAATGTTTTTTTTTTCTGTTCAGTAAAGTTTTATTTATTATTAAGTATATATAATACTTGATACTAATATTATAAAGAGGAAAGATTTGTATTTTTATATTTTTGTATGTATTGAAATAACTCAAAAACGACTGAGCCGATTTTATCAATTCTTTCACATAAAAATAGCTTAAACATCACTGAGTAACATACATAACATAATATAACATAACAACGTTCATACTTCTTACTAATATTATAAATGGTAAAGATTAGGTAGATGGATGGATGGATGGATGTTAGAGTTTGTAGTCTAAACGGCCGAACGGATTTCGATGAAATTTGGCACATATGTTGAGAATAGTCTGAAAGAACACATAGGCTACTCACTTTTGTTTTTGTCACGCGGACGGAGTCTCGGGCGACAACTAGTTAAGTATATAATAAGCCGCTTGTAATTATTCGTATGAAAAGTTAACAAAAGAAAAAAAAGCCAGCACACGTGTAACCAATTCCATCAACAAAGCTTTATTAAATTGATCTGACAAATTGCATCAAACTTTAACCACATGCGGGATAGAATGAAAAAAAAAAATCCGACTAACAGTGAATTTCGGCGCAAAATTGAATTTTGTCGTTAAATTATAAAGCTTGCCGCAACTGGCCTCAATTGGCCGGCTGAATAAAAACTATCGAACTAACGAAGCAGGTTTAATTAAAACTACGCTGTACACAATCTTGCCGATCTCCGGAAGTGAGCGGCGGGCGAGGTAGGAGGGGGGGGGCTCTCTCGCACCGGAGATGCACTTCCATTCACTCTTTTGTACACTAACTTTTGATGAAAGTTCCCTCTCCGTGCAGATAGCCGTATTGTATCATTGATCTTTGATTCACACTACTTTTAAATAGCTACGAGTTCTACATTTTAAAGTTACACATTACAACTTTAACTAAGCAGCTAGATGTTATGTTACCTCTCTTTTAGTTTTTTTTTTTAGTGTTGAAAGTGTTACAATGTTTTTAAGCTCTTTGATGATGATGATTAGGCAAGCATACTTGCTCTTTGATCAGTTTCTCTGTAGGAGATTATTTAAAGTTTATATATGCCTTACCTATAATACACTCATATCTCCTTTGAGCCTTCAACAGTGAAGTAGACATCTCCATTTTATACAATATAAATCTATAACCCTCAATGAGTTTGACTCATTAAAAAGACAAAAATATTTGTACAAACTAAAACAATAAAATATTAATACACAAACAACCAATAATAAACCTTAGACAAATTGGCATAAAACACAAAATAAAATTCGAACAAAATGGCATTTGTCCTCCCAGAATATTTACTCACTATAATTTATTATTATTACTAACTCAAAACGGATGACGTCACTCACACGTGCATGCGTCGCGCGTACACCTCCGCCCCCGCTTCCTTCTGCACCCC
>NW_013525058.1:3951478-3962989 GCF_000836215.1 Papilio polytes | reverse complement strand
TGGCCTATGTTACTCACAGATAAATTATCTTTTTAACGGTGAAAGAATTTTTAAAATTGGCCCAGTAGTTTTTGAGTTATTTCAAAAATACAAATCTTTCCCCTTTATAATATACGTGTCAAAACGTAAGACAATAATTAAAATAAGAATTAAAACCAAACAGTAATGCTTCACTAAAACTGAGATATAATATTATGTGTTGTAGGTGTGTAAACATTTGCAGAACTGCGCGCTGCTAATTGCAGAAGGCGAGGAGCGTTGGATTATTCAGCGTAACACAATTACATAATCCTTGAGAGCTGTCTGCGATAGATTAAGCGTATCTACGCACATATGTACGTGATTATAATTTGTCTAATAGATATAATTGATAGATATAGCAACATTTGATTATATTAGAAATGATGAAGGAAATTGGTGGTGGCTACCTAATCATTTGATCGTACATGGATTTACTAATCAAGTTTTAATTATTGTAATACTTCTACAAGAGAAACACTTTTTATCGCTTTGAAATTTCACAACTTTGAGTCACGAGTATGTTCTGTTAAGTAAGTAAATATTTGCTTGCAACGTGACAAGTATTGCGTTATTAAAGTATTGGAAAATATTTCTAAGCGAATAAATGTAGTTTCCTACATATTTTAATTATTTAAGAGGTTATGTGACCGCCGCCCGCGCCGCCCGCGCCGCCCCGCAACGGCCTTGAGCCTCTTCACGTGATAAATCTCGGTCGAGTCCGCCCCTGCCTTTGTCCGCGCCACATTCACTGCGCTAAGTCAAAATAAAATCCCTTTGTTCTCGCATCAGATACGAGAACCTTCCGAAATTACTTTGATGTCTTATTGTGTACTCTCACTTTTATTTGTCTACCGTCTGCTGGTACCATCATTGTTTGTACCAAGTATGATCACCGCTGGGGCATGCACTAAGCAGACAGAAGAATGAGCTTAATTAGTCATATAGATAGCAGGTTATAAATATTACGATCGTGATATTTTATGTAAATTAAATAGTAGATGTCAGTAAAAGGTTTCCAGCACCCATTCATACGTCAACTGGGAACAATACGAAAAAAGCGGAGTGGAGCGGCGCTCGGCCCCGAACGTCGATGTCGATGCGAAAATCGAAGTGGATCGAAAGTGCTCTACAACTGTCATTGAATGGTCACTAGATCCAACGTTCTGCTAACGAGAAAGATTCAAGTAAGCCCAGCCCTGCTCTATATGATAAATCCTTTTTGTTCATTTATTGAAAAACATTTTCTGCCTTTTTCGCGAACGACAAGTTAAAACGAGCAAACGCTTCATCCGAATATAAGTGCTGTCTCTTGTTGATTTCAGATATATGTACATGTAAAGTAACTATGAACATAATATTATTGTTTCTAGTAAAATATCAATTACGTTTTCAATTATAAAGAAAAAAAATGACAATACTTTAAACTTGTTCTTAACTGTAAAGAGCAACAAAAACTGACATTTACAACAGCTCTGCGTTCGCTCTAGACTAGTAATCAATTTGTTTTATGTTCAGGGTAGCCTGGGAGTCCGTTAGTCCGGGAGTCCGGGAGTCCGGGAGTCTGAACCGACAGCGGAAACGCGCGGTCGATGTTCTGCGATTGATGGCCCGCTCTGTTACATTAGACTTCCCCTCTTGCTTGCACGCTTCTGTACTGCACACATCACTTACACTAATTATTTTCGTATAGGATAGCAAGTCACAAACGATTGAATATGAAATTTTTCACTTAACGAATCAAAGCCAAAGAGAACAGAGTTCTATTTATATTTTTTCCTTGGTTTCATTGCAACACTCTAGCTTGGTAATAACTCACAGTATAAACTACAATATGTTCGCGGCGGAGTTACCTCGTTGCATTGTTCCGCATAAAGTGGTAAGACCTCTTAGCATAGAAACAGGTACCGAAGGTGCAATGTCTGCAGGTGAGACGCGCGTCTTTTATTTCGTAAATGCGATAGTTGCATTATAAAAGATCTCATATGAAGAGAATGCACATACCGTTCTGGGCAATTTTTTTCTGCAATGGAGGTGTAAGAGGGAATTGATAGGTGGCAATTTTGAAAATGTCTCCGTCGTTGGATACCCTCTTAATTACAACGACTCGTCTTCGCAGCGACGTGACCGGGGACTGGGAACGAAAACTCAATCCATTGTGGACTAGGTATGTGTATTGTAATGTATAATATCGATATTCTATAAGTTATTGTAATTTAGAAGCGATGCCAGGAAAATATGCCAAGATTGTAAGGTTTCGTTATGTAGAGTAGTTATACATGTGAAACAATTCAAGATTGGTTGAACAAAGTAAGGTTAATGTAGTTAATAAACTACTCGATGAACTAAGGGTAATTGAATTTCTAGAAATTTACGACACTTTTTTTTAAATTCATGTGTATTTTAGAGAAGAGAAACAAACTCGTGCATCGATAAGAAATGTTGGCCTGCGTCGCCGCACTAGATGTTGGTTGGCGCGGGACGGGAGCGCGGGCGGGGGCGGGCGCGGCGTCAGCACGACACGGCCGCTGAGATAATTATTTGTAAGAGAGAGTATTGTCTTATTATCGGCGATATCGTTTGAGCTCGAACCGACTTTGCTTTGAAGTGGAACTAACAGATAACAAAAGTTATAAAAACTTGTATCACTTTGTAAAGTACACAGTGGACAATAGATTAGTTTTCTTTGTCATTATTCTTCACTTACAGCAAAGCGATCTAAAACATGACCTCATTTCTGATTTTGTTTATTACTTCTACAAAAAATATGCGAATGCGAAACTATCTAAAATCTTCAAAAATATATAAGTTCCAAGATGTTAAAAAAAACAGAATGTTGATTTCGCAGAGTAGAAAATATTTTGCCACATTTTTCTGTGTAAAAGTATCTGAAGGAAGTTAAGTGACAACGTCACATGTCGAAAGTCCCCTTTAGAAGCCGGTCGGTGTCGTCTTAAAATGTAACTCTCGGCGCTTCTTGAGATTTTCCTCTTTGAAAGAACTATATTTGTTGATACATTTAAATGTAGACATGAAACTGCAAAGCATAATTATACTAAATAAGTTACACAGAAAAATTACTAATGAAAGTGTGTGTGTGTAAGAGATATTTCAAAAATCATAAAGACATAAGTTATCGGAGGATGGTTTACTTTTAGGCACAAGAGTGATGCCACACGAACGGCGTAGCTGCGTTGCGGCTGCCGTACGGCGATAGATGGCCTTATATTACTTGCCTTATCATTCATATTATTGCATTTTATATTATTCTTTGGGATTAATTATAAATTTCTGCTTGGTGAGATTAAATTTAAACACAAACAGAATATAATGAGCGCGAAAGGCGGCCTGTCTCTAGACGGGTTGCTTCTGTTCATTTAATGAACAAACTTACAGTGTTGTTTATCATCGACCCTTCAGTACTTTTACCGTAAATTGAATTCGATTAACAAGTTACTGGTTAACAATGAACTGACTTTTATAGCTACGACAAAAATTACATTTAAGGACGCGAGTACTGTGTAACGGTTATATTAATCTGAAAGAACGCTTTTGAATACACAATCTACTAACACTGTAAAATGTACGTTTTAAAGAAAAAACTCAGGCATACTTGTAACTATTATAATCCTTATACTCTTTGCATAACTATAAATTTACTTTCGTAAAGCATTCTAAAGATGATTGAAAGTAGAAAGCTTTCAGGAACAGGTATTATGCATGTTATCGCGTAGTGAGTTGTCTCGTAAATATGTCTCGCTCGCTGCGGCGGCGGCGGCGACGGCGGCGGCGGCGGCGGCAGTGTAGCTGTAATGGCTATGCACTCCGCTCATTACGCGCGGGCGGCGGGCGGCGTCGGGCGGCGGCGAGCGGGGTGCGAGCGGGGTGGGGCCGCATGTAGCGCGGCGCGGCGCCCGCCGTGTTGCACGCGCGGACAAACTTTTTGTTTATAGCCGGAAACAATTTTACAACAGAAACGATTTATGTCGGTCTAGTTGAAAAGAACTGTAAAACGCTCTCGTCCACACATATGCACGTTGGAATGTTTTTCTATGCATACAAGTGGCCGTGTTTGTGTACGTACCTTTGGGTGTTTGTTGCTCTGTATGCTATTGAAGTGACAACTACTCTTCGCAGCTGATAGAATGATTAACTAAATACTTTTACGCTAAAAGAGTACGTTGCGATACGGATACCATATTTCTAGAATATGCTTTAACAGTTATTAAACCTAAGGCTAAGTTAGCAGTTCCGCTCCCGCGGGCACAAACAGGCCTCCACTAGGGCAGCGCCATTTGCCAACGCTTATGTTTCTTATTTGCTTTCATAAAACTTTGACAAGAAAGAGTAGTTTATTACTAGGTGAATGCACAATCTTGCCAAATTTAACTCATTTGTCTTGGTTGCAAAAACTTTGAAATGATATTACTGGACGAGGTTAGGATGTTCTCTGACAATCCAACATTACTACTGTGAAGTACATTTGCTAATGTGTTCCTATGTTAATAAATTTATGTCTCCAAGATGATTGATAAAATTTTGCCCTCAGATGGACTACAAAATTCTTTTCCGCTTTCTAGTTTTTTATTCTTGTAAAATAAATGCTTTTTCACTTAACTATCTGTAGCGACACGCCACTATTATTTCCACTCCGCGCAATAAAACTGAGGTGAACAAAGGAAAATGCGGACTCTTGTGGATATAAATGATTTGTAGAGACGGGGGCGTCCCGGGGCGAGACGGGGGAGTATTGATATTCGACTTCGTCTTGATATTCGAATGTAACACTTTGTCATACCCAGTCCCCACTGGATGCAATCGTGTGTTATCAATTATGGCTTAAAGATATTAATAACTACTTCTACTGAAAACTACAGTAGAGCAGAATGCTAGCCGGCTATATGAATTATTACTACTTAGTTACTAGTTAATCTACCATCAGTTTGAAAACCTTCAGTGTGTAATGCTATGAGGGACTACTTTTATGAATGTAAAGTTCTGAAGATATTTCCATTGTTGCTTTCTCAATAATTTAGTTAAAACTTTCTGAATCCTAGACGCTATATATTTTTTTTATTTTAATAATCTCGCTGCGAACGACAACTGGCTGTCGTAAAAGTCGAAGTAAAAACTACACGAGTAAAAGTTTAATTAAGAGGCCGCTGGAGCTGAGCCGGGGCAGAGTTGGTCAGACAAGCGCATTTTTATCTGCGGACCGAACAATTTCTATATTATTAATAATTGCCTTTTCATTTTATGCACAATAAAAAGTTTTGAAATTACTGTTCTAAATATTTTTACATGAAAAGGGAACATTTTTATAAAACTAAATACGTGTGTCAAGTTCAAGTCGAGACATGTAATACTTTGAAACTAAAAAAAAAGTTCAAAATCATTGTGGTACATATCCATATTAGTAGAATGTATAAAACACGGTGTTAAATGTAATATGGTATTCCTTGCAGAGTAATAGGTAAAGTATATCGCTTTGCTGCTACAAAGTTTTCTCATAAAAACTTATGAAATAACAAGTTGCCTCGAGCGAGGGCGCTACCTGCGCGTACAAGCACACAAATTACAATAAGGCTTCTCGCTGTAACATTTTAAACGGAAATTGTATAATTCATTTGGATTTATTTCAATAACATTCATATAAGAGAAAAATGGAAACATTTTAGAACTAAGAACACCGTATTGCCGTACTGATGAAATATTTGACTTATATATAACACTGCTGTGAATATTGTAACAAACATTGTACTATTTCTCAATATAAATGAATAAAAACAGTAGTCTTATCTTTTAAAGCAAAAAGTAAGTAAGATTTTATAATTGATATTCGCAAACTGATTCAATATGCTGACGAAGTAAAAATGATCGCAAAGTTTTAATTAAAAGTGACCGTCTCCTACAATTTTATCTCCTAATTTTCGCAACTCGTACTAAAGTAACTTATTATAACATTCAGTTTCCATTAAAACATTTGTACAAAGAATATCATTAACCCAATTATTTGAAGACTGATTGCCTTTTTTAGAGGTGTGAAGATTTCCTGAAGGTAGAGAGCGTGAACGAAGCAACCCGACTGCGAGGAGGGCAAATGCATGTATCTCACGTTTTACCGACTCCAACGTAATAGTCAAAGTTCTTCAAAATAACAAAGTTAACGAAATTTATAGAAATAAAGCAAAAGTTGTAATGGAAGTTAAATTGTTCTCAGTAAGTTAATTAAACAGAGCCTTATAAGCTTTTCGTAGTATCCAGTACATTTAATGTTTGATTTATAAGAAAAAGCTATTAGGAAAAAAATTGGCATTAAGGCAATCAACATTATAACATGATTTTAAATAACGTGATGTTTCATTTAACAATGGTATGCTTAAGTCGTATAGCTGTTAGAGAGTTAGATTAATGTAAGAAGTAAGACCCATTTCTCTTTATCAAACAATAACATTTTAACTACGAACAATTTAGGACTGAGTTCAGTGCACGCTATGAAGAAGCAGCGTTTGACCTCCGGCCCCGCAGAGCGCGGCGCGAACTATCACCTCAAATAACCGTGTAGCGCCACCTGCCGGCCGGCGGCGGCGCTACGCTGCACTTCGCTCTCGGAATTCTCGCCACTTTAATTGGATAGTTAGCATTCCTCGAGCGTAGCAGACTCAGTTCAAATTCCGAAGATATTATCCTTTTCAAACTTATTTTAAAAGGAATTCTCGCTTCAGTCGCCCGATCACGTCTGTAATCGACGTCTAGCTTGTGTAAGAAAGTGCTCGCACAAACAACGACATTGTACACCCGATTGTATGTACACTTCTTCAAATTACATTAAAAACGTTTATATTTTACACACACTTAGTATGCGTACAAATCTGATATTTCTCTACATATGATAAAACGTCTCTTACCTTCTAAAAATAGTTTTAATTTAATAAAATCTAGTATTAACAGTTTTGTTACGAAAACCAAATACATATCCGTAGTAAACAACTAAAGATTTATAGAAGAGGGAACTGTGTGTCGTAAATAATAGAGTGCAATTTCCAAACGTCATATCGTGCAGTGAAATTTGTTATCCAGCATTGCAGTACAAAATGAGAAGCAATGTTAAGTTATTTAGTAGAAAACTTTAGCGGAGCCAAACATCCTGCGCTCGTCGCTGCGTCGTCCGGGCGAGAGAAAATTGTTAAATAAACTATACAGCGCTACAACAACAAACTGCATTGTTACTTAATGTATGGAAAAATCGATGAACTAAATAGCTACTTAGAAAATTCATCTTCCTTACAGATAGTGTATTGTTATTTCTAAAGTCGTCTTTCATAAAGAGTGATCTATAACAGTATGATCTTCATCAACAGATAACTTGTGAATTGCAATCACATAAATTTTAATACGTTAGTTTAACTTTGAATATAACACCGTGAACAAAAGACAACATCTAAATCTCAAAAAAATAAATAAAGAAATGTTTTTTTATGTTATTTATATTTATACGGGTAAAAGTTTTTCCTTTCCCTAAATCCTAATATCGGAAAGTGTTAGGGTTATCCACCTTTAAATCTGGAGGGTCCGGATCAAATACACAAAGCCTCAAAGAGATGACTTTCCGCCAGATAAAGAAAATGAAACCGCACAAACTTCGCTGCGCTCATACAAAATGTAGCATTCTAATTGTTTACATTACTAAATACATAACTACATATTCTAACACGCGTTCTTCCAGACTATCATCAACGTCTAGATCAAATTTCACCGAGATTCGTTCAGTACAGACTACAAACTCTAACAATCATCCTTCCATTCTAACTTTCGTATTTATATTAGTAAGATTGTTAATTGTATTCTCATTTAAGATTAAGTTAGAATCGTTAAGTACATTATTACTACGCGTACTATGTTTGTTTTCTTTTGAAAACAAAGGGCTATTCACTATCTATTAAGAACAAAAGTGTTGCAAGGTCTTGATCTTCTTTTGTTTACCGAATTCGTGTTAAAGAACGACTACAGAAAAAAGCAAGGTAATATCTTTTTAAAGTTAAAAGCTGAAGGTTTTTATGAGACAAATATTTATTAAATTATTATTGAGTTAACAAATTTATTGGAAATTTGTTGAAAATTTCTGAAGTGAAGTTACGAAATGTGATATTTCTTAAGTTAGCCTGGCGAAAAATAATAATTTACCAGCAACTGGTCGCTGTACATACCTGAAACAAATAAATAATAACTGTTTAATTTATTACGATATATACACAGTTATAAACTTGCAGTATCAAAGCAATCATTCATTAAATAATCCACTCGCTTTTCCCCAAACGTTTTTGATAAATGGATGTTTTCTCTAACACTTTTTCCCCGCATTAAAGGATGGACATGCGTTTGTGCCTATATACGACTGTGTACTAGCTTGTTTGCAAATAGAATTATATTTCGCTTGAATATGTATAATATTTATATGCCAGATTGAGGACGGCCATTCTCGTATAAAATGTAGGCCACCCAGTTTAAGATAATCGTTCTTTTCATTTACTTCCAGATGAAGACTTCAGTTTGCGATGAATTTTCTGTTATGAACGGATGGACGACACATTAGACATTGATGTTAGTAAAACCCATAGCCATCATACTAATATTATAAACGTGAAAGTTGAGATGAATGGATGGATGTTTGTTAGAGTTTAGCTTAAACGACTGATCGGATATAGATGAAATTTGGTATAGATGTAGAGGATAGTCTCGAAGAACACGTAGGCTGTTCACTTTCTTTTTTTTTTAATTCTACAGGAATGAATGAAAAGCTAGTGAGAAATAAAAATGTTTTTGTATAGAAGTCCGTGTAATCTCAGTCTTTACAGAGTGAGAAAGTTTGTGCGTGTAGAAGCCGGGTCATGAGCTAGTCGTAGCTGTTGAGAGCAAAGTTTGTATTAATTAAGATGTAGTTTGGCGCCACTGTGCTGCGCGGCACTTCCGCCGGAAACTCACATACATCTCACATCTATCTTCAAACTTGTATATTAGTAGTTTCTTAAGATTTTTTTTCTTTAATTAACTAAAGTTGTTCTCATAACTATTTTTTTCACAGTTTGAAGATGTCTTGCGAAAGATTACTAGACAACTTAAATTTATTTAACTAAATAAAGTCATTCTAAATTACTTTTGTACACCTGTTTCGTCTTGTGATATAAATTCGTAGATTTTCATTGAATACATAAATTATGTGTTTGTTAATAAATAAGTGTTGAGTTGTAGGTGAGCGGTCCATTTATCGCTAAGTAGACGATAGAGAAAGCAGGTCAGCTGAGATAATGTAATTCCCGATCTGCGGCGGCAATCGGCGCCGCTAAAAGCTTCGCTAAACGACTGTTTCTGCCACTTAGCTTTGTTTGCGAGCGATACTTATTGTTCTTAATGTTGCTTTCATCTTACTTTAATCACAACATTTGGTTATAATTTAAGTTTGCCTTGAAATTCTGACATAACTGATACAGCAAAAAAAATTCCGCCGGATTTTTAAGCTACAAATAGTAAACTCGTTTTACAATGTTTCAATAGAAACTACGATCATTTTAATTTTAATGTTTATTTATATTATTATAACAATAACCTGCTACCATAATAGTGTTATGGTCGTATCATAATATACGATAGGTCAGTTCATCTAGGAGATAACAAGGTGTGCGTGGTAGGGGGGGGGGCGGTGGAGGGGGATCAGCTATGCATGATATTATAATTCAATTCCTCCTCTATCCGCCGGCTCCTTGTGAGTAAATAACGCTCCGGGAATTTTATACGACGTCGAATATTCGCGAACCTTTTTAAATTTTTAAAAAGATCTCGATACAGCGCTGATTCTCGGAGAATCTCTTTCGCTTTTTTTTATAACTTTAGTTCAATTCGCATACGTTTAACGAGGCTTATCTCCATTTCTATTGATTTTTTATGTATTAGGATTCAGATTTGGTAATGTTGCTTTCGTACTTTGAGAGCCAAAAAAACATTATGTTTTAATACTTGTATTAGAAGGGTACTTTGATATAATAAAATTCGATTTAATAACACGAAATTCCTTCGAATAGGCTTGACAGTTGACAATGTTGCTATAGCTACATACAATATAGGAAATAACGTAAGTACTTAGAGTAACTATACTCATCGTGCAGATGAAAGATCGCTATTTACTCTCTCAGGCTTTAAAGGCGGTCCGCGATTGATACCTGACCCAGTTGCAAGCGCACCCCGCCCGCACCCCGCCCGCACCCCGCCAGCACGCCGCCCGGCGACCGCCACTCAGCGCCGCCGAGTGCGCTCGACTAGCCAACATCTCACAGACAGAAATGCTTTATACTCAGTTTGACTACCTCAACAAGGAATCAGTTTATTTTATTTTCTTTTGTCATCACTTTTATTTGAACTGAATAAAGAAATCGATACAGTAAATATGGTTGAAAGGCTATTATGAAATGTTGAAGCTACTTACAATACGTCTAAGCTTTGTAACTTACGTTCGCTTCAAGTGTTCGTAATATGTTTAAAAAAGTATATTCCCCAAGTGTTTATGAATACAAAAGCATATTTTATAAGGATTCTTCGCCGTCGCTTGACTTGGAAACCTTTAGAATGTGTCTGAGGATTTTCAAATAAACAAGTCAATAACAGAATTTACGCGCCTACATTGTAGCGGTGTCTTGCAAGTACTTAGGTAATATGTGTTCTTTGTTTTTAATATAAAGAATACGGTTAGCACTGACTGTATCGTTACTAGTACTATTGTATTTTATTAAATCTATGATATGTAACAAATAGCAGATACATGTATTTATACAGCGACACACGTACAATTTTAATTCATGTGTTCAGACAACTACGAGTTTTAGTTACAATCTCTGTATTAAAACAATATCTTTTAGGTAATCGAAATATGCGAAATTGGTTGCTTCTGTTATTCTTACTTTCTCAGGTAGACTGTTATATTCCACGAAAAATTGTAATTTAGCTTCGGATGTTGTCGAATCGGATCACGTCTTGGCTGATAATGAGGTTTTGAGAATACCCTGAGGCGGAACCTTCATTTCTATTGTGTTTTCTATTTGTTGCAATTTATCCGGTTTTACATAACGACCTACTTTCCATTCCCTTTTGATTATCCGCAGGATATTGGCTCGAATATACTCCGGTGATTCGATGCGTACCGCCTTTCTAAATCCTTTTTCTATTTTTACGTTCCTTGTGAAAATGATAGGGTTATAAAATGAGAATTAACACCGATAGTTGAGAAGTACCTATTTTATTTGAGCCATGATGTTAGGTGACTTAATAAGACTCATTTGCATCTAATAACCTATTACAGTAAAAACCTTTTTTCTTCATTTCCGTAGTCATTTATATGTAGGCTGATTGTGCGTCCACGCGGCGTGTCGGAGCGGAGTTCGAACGATAAATCTGTCAGCATGTCTTGTGGCCGGCGCGACCTTCGAAGCCTCCACTATAAACCCC
>NW_013525058.1:3927888-3951473 GCF_000836215.1 Papilio polytes | reverse complement strand
CCCCCCCCCCCCCCCACACGCTGATGATGAATAGCCATGAATAACAGGGAAACGTCATCATGATGTACGACTATAAACTTCATATGGCAATATTATAGTGTCTATTATGTTACGGTAACATTTTGTTACTTTTATTCTACAGAATCAAATTCCTCACAAAGAATCTTATTTCGGTATTGTATCTTTACTATTTAAAACAATTCTATTACCGGTCACTTTGTGGTCCGGAAAACTGTAAGTTTATGAATTCCATTTTCATTACTAACATCCATCAAATTATCCGAACAATTTCTATTGTATACTTTCCTTTTATATCATGATTTTTGTTTGGATTACACATTTATATTTCTTACGATTATATGTGAAAATTCCAATAAAATATCTTCAAGACATTAATAAAATCAATGATCAATTGGGATACGAACGAATGCCTCTTGGGAATTGTTGACGCTGAACAAAACATATTATATCCGCAGAAACCTCCGCGACAATAGCGAGCAAATCTCATAATGTTCATATCACAATATAAAAAACAATTCGGAAATATCAATGCTATACTAATACAAAATGAATTTTGTTAGTAAAAACTAAACTAAAACTAAAAGTATTTAAACAATTAGAAAACGTGAAGATTATATTTTTTTACAATTATTTACGTAGGCTGTGAATACTCCTTGAGGCAAAACAATCGGATTCATTACTGAAATTCCCGTAATTGTCTTCACGCTGGCGGCTTGCAATGTTCTTTGGTATCACAAATTCACAAAGCTTACAGCGACATCTATGTGAGAAAGTGTATGTTACATGAGAGAGACAAATTAAAAGGCAACAAACAACTCATAATAAAACTATAGCAAGACATTTTATTTTATAAAACACTGTAGACTCTCTTTACTACAATGTTCTCTTGACTTCATTTTTCAAAAGATTAACGACATTATGTGGATTGTTTAAAACTGTTAATCAAAGATTGGTGACAAGGCTTGTAATTATTGTATAATTTAATTTACTGTTCATAGATGGCGTTTAAATAAACCGAGCCTTTGCATAATATCTAGTGCATTTTCTCTTGTTTTTATTTCATGGTCAACTGTTGGTGTGCATGTGCATGCAGGAAGCATGTCGCATATCTGTTATCATAATATCAATATAATGTCCAGTGATGTTCTAGTTTTGGTAATGTAGGTTACATTAGCATTTGCGATATCACAATGATTATTATGAAATTTAAATTTATTCATAGCGACACAATTTATCAAATTAACCGCACCAATAAATGCTTTTAGCGACGTTTAATTAATTGTTATAATACGGCAGCGATCTGCAAACATTACTTCTGATTAAATATCGAACGTGGCCGACCAATAAATTTCAACATTTTGCTGATAATTGTAATTGTTTTAATATAATTTTCCAATGTTTTATTATTTGCGAACGAAGACGCGATACAAAAACTCGAGATTTCTTTGTGTTTCTATTCCTTGTTGATTCAGAAATACAACAGAAGTCACAAAAAATATGTACAACTTAAATTTTGAAATAAAACATCTCGAATTGTACAAAATACTTGCTTCATGAAAAAAAAAACTTTAAATCTCCGGATAACCTGTTGGATATTCTTTTGTCACATTTTATAAAAGAGATTTCTCAATGCACTTGGATAGACGATTCCAGAATATTTTTAAAGGTTTGTTCTTAACAAATATCTAGTTCTTATGAAGAGTATGCAGTGTAGACATTACTTAGAGCTGTAGTACTCCGACATACATACGAAAGCAAACAAGATAGAAATAAATCAATCCATTCTAAGAGGTTCTACAGATGTGCACGTCTTTAAGTGACGTCACGTACTGAAGGCAATAAGATACTCAAGTTCTAGTGGACTAATCTCTGTGTTAATAATAATTTTGTCATTTCCTGTATGTCCCTGTATTTATTATTAAAAGACAAAGTTGACGGCGAGCGAGCGATGTAATCAGAGATTTATATGGATTCTTGAAGCCGAATAACTTATTTGTCCAACGAATAGGCTTTGCGGCGAGGAAATAGATACGTTACTACTTATAATAAGCGGATTATAACGCCATTCCCGATGGAGTGCTTTACAATAGAGGTATGTTGTTACTGTGTAAGTACATTTACTTACTTACTGCGTTGGCGCAGCGACCCAAAGTGGATCTTGGCCTCCGACACGAGAGAGCGCCAGCGTAAGTATGTTTATTTATATTGAACTATAAAAGTTTACAACAACAGCTAAACATTACAGATGTGCTTACAATTGAATGTGCCTAGTTGTTGTTATTGTAAATTCTTCGACTATCATATTGTAGCGACTTTGAAAACAATCTTTGTCAAAGTTAGACAGCAGTAAATTCTGCGTCTGAGAGGTCTTGGGGGGGGGGGGATGATTCTTGTCAAATTGAATTATAACTTTGAAGATAAAAACTTGCGAGATAACGTGACGCGTAAACTACACGTAGAGACAAAAGCGATCCTTTCATTTGTTTTTCTAACTTACATTGTAAACATCTTATTTTACGAATTTCTGAAAGTATTTTAGATTGTCGTAAAGTAAATTAAAGTTTTTTCTTTCTTATTTGGACTGAATCCTGTTATCGACTGTTATAAATCAAAAAATATTGTAAAGGAAATTAAAAGAAAACTCCAGAGTACAAAGAGATACAAAATAAGTGAAACTTTTCCATGTGTTTGTGTAAACATTGAGCAAGGTATCAACTTAGGGTGGACAAAGACAG
Organism: Papilio polytes; assembly: GCF_000836215.1. Taxonomy (NCBI): domain Eukaryota; kingdom Metazoa; phylum Arthropoda; class Insecta; order Lepidoptera; family Papilionidae; genus Papilio; species Papilio polytes. The sequence continues at coordinate 3,948,717 of NW_013525058.1, read as the reverse complement.
AGGCGATGTGAGTACACCCCGGTTAGTGTGTCACGTAGCACCTTGGCGGCGGTCCAAAGTCCGCGGCGTGTCCGCGACGTATCCGCGGTGTCTCCGCGATGTCCGTCGCCTGCCGTCCACTCCGCGCTGACTTACGGCCACTCCTCGCACACGGCGCCTTTGGATGGCCCTCGGGATACTTTATGCCCCTTATGCCGCTTTTCTCAATGACACAAAGATAACATTACTAAAAATAGTTTTGTCTTTTTAGATTTCTGAGTTCATCATTGAAATGAAAAGTTTTAGATTTGCATTTTAGAAATCGTGTAGGTTTTAGGAATTTAAGATTTTTATTTTTTGTTATTCAGGATATTAAAACCAAGAAGTTATCTATAACTGAATGAAAACATTAGACAGATAAATTACAAATTGCAGAACAAATATATTTGGTTCCAAAGTATCACTTACACAAGTAATGTAGCGAATATGTACGAAAGTGAATCTACGTACAAGCTGGATCTTTACGCTAAATGGACGCCGGAGTCCTTTTTTATTCAATGTGACAGTTTAAAAAAGTTTCCAAAAGACGTCTGATTTATGATTAATAGATACGCAATGACTCGACTACGCAGAGCCCTTTCTTTTCTCCAGCGACGAAATTGCGCAAGAATAATATTCAATTTTATAACACACAAATGCCTTTGATGGAAAGATAAAGGATTTTTTGTAAACTTTGAAAATAATTACTCTTTAAACTCTAACGAGCTTAGTTGATAAATAAAATGCGACCTTTTAATGCTAACTTTTCGTCCAAATTTATATTTTTCAATCAAGCGAGTTTAACAATCTGTTCGCCTGTTTATGACGTCATTAATTTTATCGGCCAAAATCACAGCAAATGGAACAAAGACGTGAAATTAATAACTAAGACACAGGTCGTACTTCTTGCTCCTAAAAGCTTCGCTCCTTTGTCGATAATTTGTGGTGGGAAAGATGTTGAACGTTACAACTGGCTGAGAAAATAAGCTCTCGTTCGCTAATTGAAAGGTCTCACAGGACGAAGAGATTTATTCGAGTCACGGACGACTGTAGACAAAGAAAATAGATTACCGTAGCCGGCTGGGGGGGAGGGCGTGCCCACCTGACGTACATTGAGACGAAATGAAGCCGTCTGACTTGTGTGCTCATCCCCTTAATGATACGTTAATTTAGTTGTGTGTTTAGAAAGTAAGGAGACTAATTCAGGAATAAGTTAGTCGACAACAACTAAGTTAATATAAACACTGTAATCAATATGACTTGCGTAATTCGCATTACAAAAGCGCAGATTGCGAAAAACCAGACGCAGAAACATTTCGTAATACTTTTTGTTCTCAATGCGATTCTCCATTTGCAAACTATCAATAAATTATTCTGTCTATGATTTACGAGTGTTTGAATTGTTTGTTGCCACTCGAACAAATCGATGTCCGCGCGGAGACGCTCTAACTTTTGCCCAGTGCGAGTAAACAACGCGATAGCATTCGGGTCATGGGAGTGTCGATTTACTGAAATTGAATTATTCATGACAGTGAAATATAAGAATTGTTTCAACGCTAAAGGAAAGTGACAATGATAAAAGCACGGACGTCTGTGGTAGAACATTTAAAAAAAAAACATAATTTGCGATAACCGATTTTAACGTCCAATGACGGTAAAGTCACCTACCTATCTGGCGCAAGTATTTGTTTGAAATTAAAAAAAAATGCTTAATCAATGTCTGCATTTAAATGATCATTACAATTTGTTTAATTAATCATAAGTTTGATGAAGCAATCACTCATTAAGTCCACTCGAACACATTCCGACAAGAGAGCGGCGCGCTGCTGCGGCGCGCTGCTGCTGCGAACTGAAGAGAAATTCCAATTAAAATAAATGTACAAGTTGTTTCAGTTAAATATTACATTGAATTTTGTATTTAATTATCGAAACCTTTCATTTTCACGTACAGAGACTTACCGTGAATTAATTTTGCAGTTTCCTATGACTTATGTCCTCCAAGTGTAAAGCTTGTTAGGTATCTATTGACCATTACCCTATAAAAATAATACCAACGTAACTAATGACAATGAAATATTCGGCAACAGAACAAGCTCCAGTAGTGAGGGATTCAATTAAAAAGGCCGGCAACTTGACGAAGGCGAGACGAGACGAGGGACCTTTTGTGCCTCATTCCGCGCGCTTTGTTTCATTTGCAAGTTTTTTCAACATTTCGTGTGGAAACGAGCTCGCGTTAAACATGTGTCTGAAATATTACAAGCTTGATATTACACTTCGTTGAGGTTCGTTTAGATATTCAAACAAATCGTGGTAACGAATGAGAGGTAATTATTTAACATGACTTTCTTCGAGAGGATCAGCTAACTATGGACGGTAAGTGAAATAACCGAAAACAATCATATTGCCTTTATGGATACGAAAGCAAACATTAATTAACATAAAGTATTTTCATTAAAAGATAATAAAACCGCGGTAAAACCGCACTTTAATTCGGCCTCGGCCAAAGTAAATAAGTAATGTACTCGATCCACAAACGTAATATTTCAACCCTTCTCTTGAGAGGGTAATGACCCCTTATCAACTCAGCCGTGCGCCCTTGTGATCGTCCAGGGGAAAACCATTTTCTCGCTCGCGTGTTATTAAAAAAAATAAATGAAGTGATAACAAAAAAAAAAAAGAATATGTATGTAACTGTGAAATCATTTATTGTTAAAACAGTTTATAAAAGTTTAATATTTATATTCTCTGCACAATATTGTATTTTACTATGTTGTGTTTCCAAAACAAATTGTGTAAATTTACTATTACATAGAAAAATATGGTTTCTTTTAAGTTCTGTAATTCACGTTAAGTCATAGTCAACAATATTCTTGTCATTACGACGCGACACGTTTCAATGGAAGAAGAAGACATTTCAATTTATTGAAGTCCTTATTCCATGAAAACATTAAAAGGAATGCTCCGACACTTCGAAGTATCTTGTCCTTATAAATAACATTGATATTTTCTTTCTAAAAAGTAAGAAATAAATTGAGTAGCGATGTGAGCGAGCAGCGCTAATAAGCAGCTGAAAGTCGTATAACGCTTGTTGCCCCTTTACTATGAAACGTTAATAATACTTGTTATCTATTAAACTTGGCTTTAACAAAGCGTATTTTTTTAATCGTAACAAATAAGCCGTAAGAACGAAGGGACATTCAACTCCGAAGTTGACAACGATATGCACAAAGAGATACCAAACTTTGTTATTTGGAGAGTTTATTTTAATGTTACATAAAACAAATGACAAATGAATACTAAAATCACACTAGTTAATAATATAATTGCGAAAGTTTAGATGGATGGATGTTTGTTAGAGTTTGTAGCCTAAACGGCTAAACGGATTTCGATAAAATTTGGTATAGATATTGAGGATAGTCTGAAAGAACACATAGGCACTTGTGATTTTTTTTAATACCACGCGGACGAAGTCGCGGGCGTATGCTAGTTAGTACATAATAGAAATGAAGAGCAACTCGTCCGACAATACCGACAGACAGGCAGACCGGTGGCGAGATAGCATCGATACAACGTGGCAGCGAGTCGAGCAGACTTTGTCTGCAAGCTGTTTTTCACAATGAGAGTTGAAACGTGTACAAGTAACGAAATTTTTGTAGACTATATTTAAAAGCTATTTATTTTTACGATTCAATTAATAACACCAATTGTGCAAAAAAACCAAAACCAACTTGCTAATGGAGTTAAGTTAGAAATGTCAAAGCTACAATATATAAAGTGAAGATGACAGTAACAACAATGTAAGAGCATGACGCAGTTAGTCGAGTACGTAATATTGTTAAGAGACGGCAATCAATTAGCGAAATAGCTTCAGTGAAATTGGCTGTTGTGTTAAGTGGCCATAACTCTCAATTCGGTGCTCGACTGGCCACATGCTCCATGCTCCATGCTGCATGCTGCATGCTCTCCTGTCGACTGTAGCACCTGCTATTTAGAATAAGTGGCAATTGTCCAACGAAATTATACCCGACGTAATAATTGTGTATCCGTTTAGCTTAAATGTAACAACTATACAAATTGATATCTGAGATTCGATACTAAAATGAAAAAGGAATTACGATAATAAAATTTTTGTAAATCGTATTTCAAAATATAACTAACATTTTCTATTAATCCTGAACGTCTATATAATACTGTTATCAAAAACAACTACACTACAAGGCGTAATAAAATAGAGTTCAGTAATCAGTTGATAATATTTTATTTCACAAAACAAATGTAATGCTAGAACTAGTTCCTTGTATTTTAATATTTCTAATATTTTTTCTTCTATATAACTTGTCAGTTAGGAATCACGATTATTGGAAAATAAGAAAAGTGCCGTACATAAAGCCTTTACCGTTGTTTGGCAATTACCTTGAATACATATTACTGAGACAATGTGCTCCTCTGGTAACACAAAGTATAAGCAAACGGTTCCCCCGGGAACCCCTCGTCGGAGCCTTCTACGGTACGCAGCCCTCGCTCATAGTGCAAGATCCAGAAATTATAAAATTGGTAACCACAAAACAATTTTATTACTTTAACAGCCGAGAAGTGGCAGACTACACAGACCGCGAGCCGCTCACACAAAACCTTTTCTTTACTCACGGAGACAAATGGAAAGTGATTCGACAAAACTTGACGCATCTGTTCACGTCATCCAAAATGAAGAACATGTTCTATTTGATCGAGAAATGTACGCAACTATTAGATAATATGCTGGACGAAGAGACCGCCGAGTCTCCGGTGGTGGAAGTGCGGCCGCTGGTAGCTCGCTACACCATGGACTGTATCGGCTCGTGCGCATTCGGCGTGGAAACCAACACTATGAACAAAAGTAAAAAGACTAATCCTTACCTAATAATAGGTAGGAAAATATTTGAAAACTCTTGGAGTAGGGGTCTGAAGTTGTTGTCGAGAGCGATGTGGCCTGCCGTCTTCTACGCCCTGGGCTGCCGGGTGTTCCCGCGTGAAATAATCCAATTCTTTGAGTGTTTACTACGTGAAGTGTTTATCTGTCGTGAACACAAGCCATCGAATAGGAACGATTTTGTAGATCTCATGTTGAGTTTGAAACAGAATAAATACTTGGTGGGAGACAGCATGAGCAATTTGAAGACGGGAGGTGCGAAGAAAGTGCAGCTGGAGGTGAGCGACGAGCTGCTTAGTGTGCAGTGCGTGGGGTTCTTTGCTGCAGGGTACGAGACTACTGCCACAACAATGAGCTACGCATTGTATCTTCTAGCAAAGAACCAGAAGGCACAAGAGAAAGTCATACATGAAATAGACTGGTATCTGAGCTGTCATAATGGTAAAATAGGCTACGATTGCGTCGAGGAGTTGCCTTACTTAGAGGCATGTATGCTGGAAACCATCAGACTGTATCCAGTATTGGGTGTCATCACCAGAGAAGTCGTAGAAGAGTACACATTGCCGAGTGGCTTACGATTAGAAAAAGGCCTGCGTATACATATTCCTGTGTATCATATAAACCACCACCCGGAATACTTTCCAGACCCAGAGGAATTCCAGCCGGAGCGGTTTCTAGGTGTGAGGAAGGGAACAATCAGGCCGTACACTTTTATGCCCTTCGGTGTGGGACCCAGGACTTGTATTGGTAATTATAACCATTGGTTCTTTTAATTTAAATATATTAAAATGAGTTGACAACATTTCTAGTTCTATAGTATTCCAGTATGTTTAATCTGATTTTTGGGTAATGTACCAGGCAAGCGTTTCGCGAAGATGCAAATGTTGTCGGGGCTGGTGACGCTGTTCAGGCGGTATAGCGTGGCGCGCGCGGCCGACACTCCCGATCACATCCAGTTCGACCCCACCGCTATCGTTACACATCCTAACGCCGGTATCAACTTGAAGTTCACTCGCAGACACAAGTAAACACAGTGATTTCAGTTTTTAATATATTAACAGACTTTATTTTATTCAGGGTTCATTGTGCGTTGAAGGAAATCCAATATGAGAAATGAAACAAAAATCGATACAAATGATAAGGTTTTTTCTATCAAAGATTTTTCTCGTTCCTTTCTATATTTTGGTTCCATTAATTACTTTTGTCCAAGTCATAATTACTTTTACTGAAAATAACAAACGTATTTTCGTTTCAATAATTTCAGCATCAATTTATAACCTAAGTTTTCGCAGTAAACAAGGTGACCGCGGTTTTGCACAGGACGAGAACTACATTATAAGATTACTAAATTATAGAATAGATTTAAAAATAAAACGTCAACCTCATTTTGTGTTATTATGTAAACAATTTTAACTAACTTAACTAATAAAAAATATGCACTATCTTCCTACAGTGTAAACGCTATTTGTCACCTAAATGATATAATTGAACCGAGTCATATTTTTATTAGTATTAATGACATCCATCTCGACAAACGAGGTATGTTTTATTTCGGCTAACATTTAGTTACTAAATTACTCGGCTCACTAGCCTAGTGCAGACTAACCTTGAGCGCTTATGTATCGAATCGATATCCATCAATTTTAGTAAAAAAAAGCCGAAGTTAAAAAGTTAAAAAAGTAAAACGTAGTTTAATAAAAACTACGCAAAAAATCTTTCTCAATTTACATGCAAAAAAATTCGCAACCGTGACGTGACGTGACATTGCACGCGGGAACATAATTTTCATAAGCTTTTCCGCTCAATTTTCATAATGGAAATCAAGTAAAGTGGCATTACGTGAACGGTTTTACATATAAATGCCGCAACTTGAAGTGCCGTCGTAAAACTAATAATACCCTTGTCTCTACTTAAATGAAATATTAGCCAATTATTCGGAAAAAAAAACTTGTTTAGTTAATTGGATTACGGCTTTCTACGCTATTGTTATAACAAAAAAACCGTATGAATCGTGTGTAGTTTTTTGTTTACATACGCAATGATTGCGAACAATAAATTCTATTTGTTTGTACTTCCTCAAACAATGTTGCGATCGATTGAATGTTTTGAATGTATTTGAATAGTTTTAAAAGAGACCTAACAATTGTATTAACAACGAGCAATATAGACTCTTCACTTCTCTTCTATAGTTACCGTATGTTGACATAATTTATTAGAAGCGGCACTAAAGATCTAAATAGTTACATTCCTTTCTGAACGTGATACAATAAATTGACAGTCGCGCCTCAAACGCATCCACCTTTGAAGTGTCAGGTAGAAAATGTCACTTACAGACCTACATACAGTCGCTTTAAACATGCATTTCGTGCACATATTTACATGAATTACAGCTCTTAATATAAGCTCGCATCAAATAGTATTAAAACAAATATTGACGGGCATTAACTTGCTTGTTATGAAAAAAACGCGCCGGTAATATATCAATTAAGAGTCAACGAGGCATTCATTCATTAATTTTGATCAGACAGAATTATATTACGCGAAGAATAAAAACATTTTATTACATTAATAGTAAGCTGTCATGTGTTTGTAATAGTCGCTTTGTTATTTTTGTCTTCTGTAAAATATTATGTCGTAAAACTAAACAACATTAGACATGTAACGAGATTGTATAGAATAGGTATTGATGCCAGGAATCGTGTCACAAAGTTGTAATAACAAGAGTCGTTTAACGTCACAATGTTGGGTTATTGCCCCCTCCTTAACCCTATCACCCTGAGCTCGGTGGCGTTATCACCCCCTCGAATTACTATTAATGAAATATGTAGCTGTTTAGTGTTATCAGGGCGCGGGAGCGAACTGTAATTTTAATTAATTTTAGTTACCCCTAACTGTAAAGAAGGGGTGGACGCTTAACGGGTTATTGTTTCTAAAAGCCAATGATTATCTCTGTCTGTATTGTGTTGATATCGTTTTCATTTATTGATATTTCTATATTTAAATAATTTAATATAACAACCTCAAGGATGGTGGAACGTGTCTTCACTTAACTCAGAGCCAGGCTATAACGGCCGTGTTCAGTAATAGCGCCTCTCACTTAAAATGATAAACATAAAGTAAACGACATTTATGCTTATTTATGACGTTCCTATGTAATAAAAGTTAATATGAATTTCATGTTTACCACCAAGTTTGAGACTGTCTACGTTAATAAATAGGAAGTTTTATTTTCGTCGTATTTCTCATTAGTAAATGTATTTTATAAAAATCGTGTCACAAAGTTTTGCACGAGACATACCAGTGAGATCTTTTGTGTTGTCGCGTGCACGAACCTATTCCGATTTTTAGTTTCCAAAACATACTTTAGGTGGAAATATTTTAGAAGTGAAATCTTAACAACTAGCTTAGCGTATACATTTGAAACTTGTACTCTAAACTGCAGAAAATATAACCATAATTCCTTATGATCTAGTTTTATTTCCTATTAATATTACAGTCAGAAAGCGATCGCATATATCTATGAGTTTTAATAGGTACTTAAAGTTGTAAATTGTTGACGCGTGTCGTTTACACAAAACATCCGTGCTATCTCGTGTAGCGGCAAATAAACAGGACGAACACTTATGAATATTCATAAAGAGTGATTATCATAAGCAAATAGCAAGGTAGCGGGTTGAAGTCGGCGGCGGCGGGTCATTATGCAAGTTCCGCTCTTCTCCGCTTCGCTTCCTTCTTCTTAGCCCTTGTACACAGGGACCAAGGTGTATTTTACAGTTTGTTGAAAATCAAGTCTCATATTGTCGCTGATGCTTACGGTGTGGGCGCGCCTTAAGAATTCAAACTTGGTAACATTTTTGATCGCCAACGAGCATACAAATTATACTTGAACTAAACTTAAGCTGGGATTAAGTCGCTGAGTTCACGAACAGGACACTTTGATACTGTATTTTCGAGGTATTAACTTGTTAGGCTCTTGTAATAATGTTTGTTTATTGTTTAAGTTCTTTGTTATGTGCTTTATTAGGGAGTGTGTCGCAGTCCTTATTATAATTATATAGGATTTTAGTATGAATAAAAATTAACTCTTATTATTTTAGGATAGGAACGAAATTCCCTTTTGTTAAGGAAGGAATATATTATACGAGTAATGAACACACAAAGAGTAAATAGTACCGATATTGTTTGAGCTTTAGGAAATGGTGTATGGTTATTTCTGAAGGTATTGCCTTTGCCTCATTAAGCCGAGGCGAGTACAGTTTAGCGTTTGTTCAGTCACGCTCACACCTAGTAAGCTGGTAAATGTGGGGACTAAAGTTTCACCTACGCTTTTTGGAACTAACAAGGAAATTCGGTAGGACTTTAACTAGGAGTACACTGTGAATTTTCCAAAATTAAAACGGATGTACCGTGTTAAAGGCAAAACGGTAAACTTGTAGCGAAAATAGATAGAGCCATTATACATTGATAAAGTCATAAGGACAAACAAGAATCTTCTGCACCTTCAGATGTCAATTGAATGTAATAAACGACTATCGTATTTTGGTAATATGTACATGTTATCTGTTCACATATCTCTGCAACTCAACGTGATATATAAGTGCCGCTCAATGCGCACTCTCGTATATTTTCCTCTCGTGTTTTTAAACTGTTGTTTGAGGATTTAAAGTGCGAGAAATTGCCAGCCCTCTGCACGGCTTTATCCCAGCAACCCTCCTCTCTATGCAAATGTCTGTCGCTACGCAGCGTCTCTTGTAATTGTTGCGAGTAATTAAAAGCGGTTCTCGTCGCCACACTCCGAGTGAATCGGAAATTATACTCTAATGTTCTGCAAAGTAGTGGAGGGTTTAGTTGTTACCACTCTAAATGTAGCTACCGGGGATAAAATCTGATGAAGTACACAACTAAGATTTGCTAGAGTTTCGTAATGTGTCGTATGTACTCACCGTTCTGTTGCCGAGGTTGCGCACGCGGCAGCTGAGGTAGGCGGATTTGCCGACGAGCGCGGTGACGTTGCGCGGCGTGGCCACGTCGAAGGAGGGCGCCAGGCGCGCGCTGCCCCCGCCCGGCAGCGAGTTCACTGACCCCGCCCCGCCCGCCACGTCGCATGCGCCTGACAACAAACATTTGTTATTAACAAAGAGCAAATGTAGCCAAAGAGATAGACAATGGTTAGTAGCCGGTTCTTCTGACCGTCCAGGAGTAGCATGCTATGCTAACTCTTGACCTACTTCTATCTGAGGAATATCCAACCAGTCACATGAAGATACACACGATACAATCACGTTGTTAAATATTCTCCGAGGATCTGCTGAAGGCTGTACGTTACAGGATCCGCTATAAGTGAGATGTAGTTAACATGAAAGAGAATAGATACACAAATTATAAAGGGTCGTGTTTGCTGCTGAAACAAATTAGGACAGAGTTTGTTTTGTCTATTAAAACTATTTCAATTAAGAGGCTTAATAAAATTGTACTTGAAAGCTTGCCCCGAGTCATATTACAGGATAATCTAAATTGAAAACCGTTTCATGATTAAGTTAATGCCAATAAAATCATTGTAGTACGAGAATGGCACTAGGTTGATATCAATACTTTATCCATAGCTGGGATATAGATTATGGATCATTTACTTTGTATCTAAATAAGTATTCTGTCGTACAAAAACAATATATTTTTCATATAGCTCATGATTAGAGATCCTTTATAACGTATTTCATTCTTCTTTAAAATATCGATGTTCTAACTTGGCTTATCGAGCTAATTAAAGTAAGTAGTACAGTTAGAAGACATTAACGAGTTAAAGCAATTCCAAATTAACAAAAGAATGTTTGAGAGAAGTAAAATTGAAAGCAGCTGCATGGTGAGGGTGGGGGGAGCCGAGGTCCGGGGCGAGGGAGGGGGACGCGAGTTGTGTTTGCAGACAAAGATCTAGCGGAGGAGCCTTTTTAAGTCGGAGCGGGCTCTTTGTGTGCTCAAACTATTTTAATTAAGCTCCGAGAGATAAGACTCGAAACTCCTGTCTCTTACGTCGTTACCAACTTTGGTGAGTGGCTCCGGCTAGAGCTCGCAATCCGAGAGCCAGACCATTTAACCTAACCTAAGAGTACGCGAGGTCACATTTCATCTGGTAATGTTTCACGTGGTAAAACGTTGAAAAGTTCAAAGTAAAAAAACTCGAATTTAATATAGTTGAAAACGTTAGTGGACCTTTATCTTAACATAGAGTGCAATAGAGGTTGATGAAATTGATTGCAGGAAGATTTTTATTTATAGCTGCTATTGCCAGTTGATAATATGCGTTTCATAATGTGGTATTGAACAGTTTTGTTCGGTTCGTTTCTAACTTTTGGTCATTTATCTTGTCCGCGGCAAAAATGACGCAACAGCAACTTAATGAAATGGCCATCAGCGGCCAGCGGGCGGCGGGCAGCGGCCAGCGGCCAGCGCGTGATCGATGAGCGGCTAAATGGTGACGCACTGATTGCGACACACTCACATCCAAATATAGTTTTTTTACCACATAAATGATGTCTGCTCGCACAAAAAAGATCGATCAGCTCATATTACAAATAATTAATAGCACAAAACCTTAATAATTGTCTGGGATATTAAACTCCCGGCGCGGCCCTAATTATTAGAATGTCTGAAATATTATGAAAAAACGCGTTGAAAAACAATATCGTGTGTCTGTAACAAGAGATTCCCGGTTTATTGCCATTTATAATTAGGTTTCGGTACAAATATTAAAATAAAATAAGCCGCTTTCAAGACTTTCGTGATAATAAGATGAAATGTCAGACAACAGAATAATCCGTCGGAATTTACTTTTGACGAAATTTGAAGATTTCATTTACAAACATCTACTTAACCGAACTTTTTTGTCTCGTGAATTATTGTTTAGGACTGAATGTAAAATAATGTAAAGTGAAGTGTCGTTCGATTCATGTACTTTTCCGTAGTGTAAAGGAACTACTAATAGTAAATATTGCTTGTTTTTTATGAGATGATTGACACTATCCACAAATTTCCCAGCCTTGTTCCATCAGAGAGACGTAAGCTCATTAGACAGACAAATAGCGCTGTGTTCGAAGACTGATAACAGGCAAACCGCACGTGCCCCAGTGCCTGGCTTTGATGTTGATCTGTCGTCGAGTCGAGAGCATTCGTTGTGTCAGTGCATTGAAGCATCACAGCGCACTTTGAATCCGGCGCTGTGGGTCTGCTCTGTGTCTGCCGTTTCATTGCATTTTAGCTGCCGTACAAATACACCAGAATACAACGCTTTAGCGTGTTTATATAAGACTATCACATTTCAGATCTTCGGAACGTTTTTTTGTTTCAAATTCCATCAAAATATTTTTGCAGAATTGAAATAAAGATTCTAAAGTTTTCAAAGGTATGTCACGGAAGCACCAAAATATTTAACCCACACATTTTTACGCCAAATTGAACACATTTTATACTCTTAGCTTATTTCATTTAAGTCTAAACTACCTTACCGCGTGCCGACTGTTGTCTGCGCCTGTCTGCGCTCGCGTCAATCACGTCGGCCCGCTTTTTGCCGTCACGTTAACGTCACACTAAAAAGCAATGCTGATTTATTTCGGTTTGTGTTAGCAAGTTACACCAACTAACGGATCGGGACTGGGCCTTGTTTATTTGTTGTTATAGGTCTGTTTTATATTGAAGGGCCGAGGGCCTCGCCGCTGGCTGTTGGGGCACTTCGTATACATTACATATAGAAGTTTGCTCCGGCCGCCATTAGAGACCCGTATTAGTTGGGGCGTCTGCGGGGGCGTCGCGTACGGTATCTAATTACGCAAGTCGGAGGTACGCAAATATGTAAATTGCTCTTGTTAACGAGCCACGTGTGATAGTTACAGCTGAAGAAAACAATACCCATCAATTTCAGAAGTTGTTCAATTTAGGAGCAGTAATGTTGTTACTCGTGGAAGGAAATTAATATTTCAGCTCACATTATTCATACTTGTCTTTGTTGTTATTTATTATTCATCAGTTAATAGTTTAAAAGAAACATAAACAAATAATTCCTGTGCTTTTGACTATAAAGAAATCGACAAAAATATTTAGTAGCCTACAAAACAGCGTATAAATAATGATTGCAAAAAGTTCAACGTTTGAGGAAAATAAATTAAAATAACCAAGTCCTCCCGGCATGTTATCCGAGCCGCCATATTGTCCTGAGCCACTTTATTGAACGTCATTTATCAGGGACTCAATTGAAAATAATTTGTCGCTGTGTGAATGTGAACCTCTAAGCTATCATTATTCAGAATTATATCGACTTGAGGAAAACGAGGCGGTTATTTGTCTGGCACGAAATGTATGTGCTCGTCCGTCGCTGTGATATAACGTTGATATAACTTTGTGGATTATTTATAATACGCTATTTAGGACTGAGAAACCACAAAATGCAGGTATATCAGCAAGTTTTCTTTAAATTAATTCTTAGTCATAACTTTGCTTAACATCCTGGTCATAAGCGGTTTAAATGTATATACTTTAGTAATTATTCATCTCAGTGCAAAGTCTCAGAAGATTATGAGGTCGTACGTCAGCCGTGCACATTGCACAGGGAAGTAACTTTGCAGATCTGCGGAAGTGGGGCCTGCAGGGGTCTGCGGGGGCTGCGGGGAGGCGTAATATAACAGGATATTAAGCCGAAACTCTGCCTTGCCTGCAGACAGATTTATTATCCTCAAACTAATATTTACCTGTTAGTTCGGGGGAAGTTGCGCTTCGCAGAGCCCCGCGTTCGCTCGCACTGCCACTCGCTACCTATTGTTGACGTTACAAAACGTACTCACAATTGAATGTTCACAACTATTTGAAACAATATTACCTTGGTATTTGCTTAGTTTTAACTTCTTAGGCTCCTAAAGTATCGGTAATGCTAAAACTGTACAAAACCCTTAGTATAGTGTGTTAAACTGATTATCGACTTTCGATAATGACGAAGCCACTTCAAGAGCTTTACATCTCAAGAAAAAGGGTAATTAAAATATTACTAATTCAACATTTCCCTTGCATAATGAAAACTCGAAAGAGATACGTGTTATTGTATTTTGTGATAACTGGGTTATGATATTGTAACAACAAGGGTGTTGAAAATGAATCATATTTTCGCGCCGGCGGCGGCGGCGGCGGCGGCGGCGGCGGTGGCGGAGCTGAGGGGAGGCAGCGATTGCTTTTCTGCCTCATATTTAATTAATTCGAGCGTTAACCAACTCTAGCCGACGATTAAAATTATTATAACAACCGGTTTTGTGTCACAATTTCACGAATATTTTATGCGGAATGTTATTCATTTGGAAAATAGTAAAAGTCAACAAATTACAAAATTGTGTAACATAAAATACATTATGTTAAATTGTTTCATAGAATTGCGTTTTAAATAAACATTAAAATCTAAGTGCGGTCATCATATCTTATGAAGTAATCTAAACAGCTGATTGTTCGAAAAATAAATCCAAGTTCAAGTATAAATTACTGTTACTGTACGAGAATTGTTCTAAATTATAAGCAGGTGTGTGTTTAGGAAATGATAAATGTACTCGAGGCTTAGTTTAATATCCTGTAACCCCTTCCCCCGACCCCCGCGCCAGCTGGCCGCTCCCCCGCGGCAATGTTACCTTGTCCCTCGCAATCTCCGAATAGTTTAATGTAATATTCATAGTGGTGAGCCCGTGTCCGTAACACGCGCCCTCGCTCGCCCACTGTACACATCCTTCATGTGTAAATTACAATTACCTCTGAGATACAGAAAGCACGCGACATGACTACTAACATCATATCTAGTTGGTAAAATGTAAGGGTACACATTTGTTTTTATTTGTAGTTTTGTCCTGTATTCCTAACTTTTCAATTACTGTCGAATTGAAAAAAAAAACAATTGAGTGTGTTGGGCATATAAAACGTGTAATAATTTTTGATTTGCCGTGTCTGTTTTTTGCTTTATTTTATGTTAAGTCAATGAGAAGTAAAAGTTATCCAGAAACTATAGATTAGCAGCAATTATGCTTTACCAATTAGATTATATATCTTTTAAAAGAATAGGATTTCTTGCAACTTGCCAAACTGCAATATTATTGTGACTGATGTTTCAAAGTTAGGTTTGATGGGATTTGCAAACAAATTAATGAAATCAAATTGGCAGAGAGTACGCACGACTGCAAACATTTGATTTGCAACGACATGCCCCGGCCCGGGGCGGCTCGGGGCGGCTCGGATAGGCGCGGTGGCGGCGGGAGTGTTAACTTGCAACTAACAAGCGCATCACCAACACGCTCTAATTTGAGAAATACCATTCTCCACTAGTTAGGAAGCTTTAATAGTACAAAATGATTACCTAAATCTTTTATGTTATGTAGACAATAATAAAATTCTCCTCTAACTGAAAATACCATGTTAAGTGGCATTTTCAAATTGTTGTTATTAAAAGATTTTCAAAACAAAGCAGATAAAACGATTACATTAGAGGCAACGAAACGTGTACTGATTTGCGTATTCATAACACGACACTCGCTATTCTAACCTAATTCCGAATATTAAGTTGGAGCTGCGTTTGAAAACGGCCGCGTCACGAGCGAACGGCGATAAATTCACTGAGCTCATTTGCACAGCAACCCCTCCCCCCGCGCGCCCTCTGCACCCTCCGCACACCCCGCGCAATGTGCGAGGTGAATTACCTACTTAATAAGTTTCATTGTGAGCTCTTATCATAGCGATTATGTGATACGAGGTACGAGCGGCTTGCGGTTTAGCGGCGGATTATCGGCGTTTAACAAATCGTAGTTGAGTGAAGTCACGTTTCGTTATGTTACGTGACGGAAACTGACGGATGACATTGCTTTATTACGATTTTCCACACATTACAAGAAAATGTTTTACTCAAAAGAATAAGAACAAATTCTTTAAAGAATCTTAGAAGGTTAAAGAATATTCCACACGTAATCAAAAACTAAGCTAAATCCGAGGTTATACGACAGTTTACAAAATTTATAACAATCAACGCTTCATTGAAATAGTCATAAAATTAATACGTGTTTCCTAAAACTAGATAACGATACTCTCTTGTAACATTTTACTACGTACGGAGTCGAGTGGAAGGGGAGGAGAGGGGCAGGATAAGGATCAACCGTCAGATCTGAGCTCGTAAAACTGAATGGACTCTCAGAGAGCGTCACTTCTATCTCTTAACGTGTAATATGAGTAAGGAGTTTGGAAAAACTTGGACCGTTTGCGGTTATCGGGGACGTAACGCATTAACCAAAGTTTCCGGTTCAACAAACCGAATGACGATTGGATTTTATTGTTAATGGCTTAGTCCTTAACTTGATAAGGGTTATCTAGAACACGACTATGTAAATACCAAGTATATATTGCAACGATAATAATAATTGTGATGTCTACTGGTCTACTCTATGCTTACAATACTGTATTGTTGCGTTTTAGTACAAATGGAATAGTAAATTAAAACATCATATCGGCAGTGTACATCAAAACAATGATTTAAAAGCATTTTTTTTTATATAAGTCCGATACGTATTACGTAAACAAAAGACGAAATATGCACTAGCTATTAATGCAGGTTTAAATGGGCGTGGGGCGGGGGCGGGTGTGAGGGGGGAGCAATGAAACATTAATTGCTGCATAAAGTTATGCCCTTTGTCGGTCTGTGCGTTCGACGCATCGGCAGCCGCGCGGCCGCGGCGGATAGTTCGCCTTTGTTCAACATAAATTAATAGCAAGTTTTGTTTAGTTACGAAGGCTAACTATTTCGTACACAAATCTAATTGTTTAGTTACAATGGGTAACTGGAGCGAATAACGATAATTCCCTTGAACGTTGGTAAATAATTTTACATCTGTATTTCATCTAGCACATAGAAATTGCAACAATATTCAATAATCACATTATCAGATTAGAAAGCATTTGAATAGTTCGTGAAGTGGTAGTGAGTGAGAGTATTGTGAGGGGGGGGGGGGCTGTGTGGCGGTGCGGTGCGGTGCGGTGCGGGGGGCGGGGAGGGGCGCTAGTTAACACAATGGTATGCGAGTGATGCAAACTAATCGACTTAATAGCGTCGTCGGTCGCGGAGTTGCCTCCATTGTTACGCTGCCCAACTCTGTGTCCTAGCGGCGGGTGACAAATGTCGCAGTCGCTGCCTCTCCGCCACAACTTTGCTCTCGAAACGATTTCATTCTGTTTGTTCGTGAGAAACTTCGCTTAAGTATAGTTTTGTTCTAGACGATATTTAGTACTGATCAAATTTACATTCATTTTAAAAATATTATATAAATACTTATATAGTAGGTGATCAAATAGCTGAGTAAACAGTTTTGTTGTAACAATTATGGCAGGTTTAATTTCGTCACAAATATTCTAGAAAGAAATGTATAGAAAAAACGTAAAGTTTCGCTTGTGACTGCATTGCTGTAGAAGCTATCGAAGTTGAATTAAATTTAAAATTACCCTTAGAATGACAACGCTCAGTAGATCAACATTACGGAAGTCCGTAGTGGCGAAGTTTAGATAGGAAACGATTTGTTTCTAATCATTTGCAATATTGACTTCAAACGTGCATTTCGTATTACGATAGAACTTTGATTCACTAACTTTATCTGTTCAATACTCGGCATGTGAACTTAATGTAATGAAAATAAAAGTTAAGTCGTAAAGTAAGTTAGAAATTTGAAACAAGAGGATTATGACTGAATCCCGTAAAGAATAATTTTCTACATTAGTATTTATTTGTTTCAAATGCTTTCGTCGAGGGAAACTATGTCATGTAGAGCACAATCGGCGTCCAAAGCCCGGCGTCTAAAGCCCGGCGTCTAATGCTGGCGCCCAAAGCCTTATGTTCGGCGTTCAGTGGCGTCCTAACTGCACACAATAACTCAGCGCGCTGTTTCCCAACGCAAGTTTTCTGCGACAACGCTCAATAAAGGATTTATGATCCTTTTAGAGTTATTTCACTTCTGACTTTATTTCCAAGAATTCTTGAGAACGTTTTATAAACGTTTAGCAAACAACAAGTAGCATACGGATTCGTAACTTCACTTATTTCTTGGTGAGATTATAATGTGACAAAGTTTACAATCTGCCGGTGACATATTCCTATAGAAATACTAGATACACAAAGCATGATATATCGCCATATAATATATGGAATAATATTTGGAAATTCACATTAAACGAATGCAAATTCAATTACAGTGAACATACGCAGAACTGTTGTGAAACTATTGTGCGTAATTCAACATTCATTTATGAAATATGGTTTTTAATTAACCCTACTCGTGTGATTTACTGGCAAATTATACAAATAATACGACAACGCTCATATTTGGAAATTTAATGTTGACATAAAGGTGCCTATTAATGGTATAAACGCACAAACTTTTTTAATAATGTAGAGCTTTGCATTAAGTTTTAAGGAAAATGTCAAAAAACACAATTGCTATTGATTTACTACAAATTTTAAGCACCTAAGCTTACGCTACATGATCACGTGCTTCAGTTGGCATCAATGATCTTGGAATTGCTGGCGAGGGCCCACTGGCGGCAAACGTCTGCGGTAACATTTGAAGTGGCCACTAGCTCTTGAGGACGGGATAATTGCCACATTCTATTCTACCAGTGGCCAATTATCTGTCTTTAAGTGCATGAGACGGACTGTTACTAATTTTGGAAGTCCAAATCACGAGTATATTCCGTTCCTGTCTGAATTAATTTAAACTAAAATGTAGTTAAGTAAGTTTCGAACTAATTAAATTTAGGTTGTTTATTTTGCCGAAGAACATAATTTAGAAGACATCAGATTGCTTTAAGAGTTCCTAGTAGATACAACAGGAATTACTTGGAAAGCACCTAACATGTTTTTATCCATTTAGTTAAAAAAAATCTATAAAATGTTGCAGACAGGCTGTCAGTGTGAATAATAAATAATGCATGATCGATCACAGAGGTCCTCAAACACAAAACTGCTCGACAGGGAACGGGCGGGCCGACAGCGTACACCGCCGCCTCGCACTGCTGCCTCATGTTTAATTTAAATTCAAAACAACAGCAGTATTTGTGCTTAGCTAATATCAGAAGAAAATAAAAATATCGACCAACGTTCCACTGAAAGCCGTACACGGAGATTCCAAGTTTATAGCATGCATGAAAAATGTTGACCATTTTATGACACGAAGACATCTTGGACTGGCGAGTGAAGACACTGTAACTGCTAATGATATCACCAGGACGTCAGTTGTCAGAGTAGAGCGCAGATAGAAGACCGCCCAGGGCGCTGGACTGAAACGAACGTCACAGGTCTGCGAATCTGACAGTCTCGCATAACCCTGTTTAATCCACCGAGGTTTTAAAAAAGTGCCGTTTAAATGTGGCCCAGGATCCTAGTAGCGTTGAATTCGTTACTGAATATCATCTTTACAAATGGTCAAAATAATTGAATTCAGTATAACAAAATATGAAGAGATGAAAATCTCGACTAGTGTAGCATGTTAAAACCATGCATTTTTCAATAATATCGGACATGTATACGCCACTACAGAGTTAATTAAATTGTCATGTGTGGCTGTGGCGAGGGTGCAGGGTGCAGGGGGCGGGGACGGGGGTAAGGGCAGACGATCTAAAACTGTATCGTTATTTTGAGATAAATAACAGTTATTAGTATACATATACATGGAGGACAGGTCGTTAGGAAATAAATGGAATTGAAAATATCAGTTCTGAATACAATGACATTTAATTTAGTTACCAATTGTTTATTTTCTGATAAAAAGTAATGTAATTGGTAAAATTCTATTTGTTTTTATATAGCATGGTGTGGCTACGTGAATTTGGCAATATATCGAAGCGACCGCAGCCTATGGACATTGCCTACATAAATCGACACAAGATTGTATGATGGATAAATGAATCTTCCCAAATGAATTACGCAAAAACAAGGACACAACTGAGGTTTCTAAGGAATTTATAAACTAGGAATCTTAAAAGAAGATGCTAATATGTAAGCAATACAACTTGTAATGTAAATAATCACGCAAATCATATTACTACTAAGATTAGTGTATACGTCGAGACAAGTTCCCTAAATAATAAACTAATATTAATACACTTTGAGCTAATAAGATTTTGTAACGTCAAGTTTTGTTTATTCAACAGAAATCTCAAAGCAACCAATTTACATTGGCAAATTGAGTTCCACCCCGTCCCCGCCCGCGCTCCTGTCCCCTGCCCCTGGCCCTGCGCGACTTGCCGACAAGTAGTAAGCAACTGTTATTAAATAGCAACTTGGCAAATAGTTTTACTTGCTACGGAGTTTGCTTTAATTGAAACAAAACGACGAGATATTGAAAAATTAAATTCTCGTGACAATTATCAATCACGGCTTCGAAATAAAATTACAAACGAAGCTTATTGCATTATTCAATATTCAAATATATAATAAGAATACGATCCAACCGTAAGCAAATTAAATCAATATCCATTTGTCATCTATTCAATAGGCAATTGGCGTAATTAACAAGCGCCACTTGACAATTTGCTGCGGCCGACGATCTCAGTAAAGCGGTGATATAATATTCATAGAGGACGGCCAGGACGCCTTGTCTCGGCCCGCAGTAACCGCTGTGCTCCTCGCCTCGCCACACACACGGCACAGCTTCTACGAGTACTGCATATTGCCAACGAATTCATATTCCCCACCTTAAAGTTGATACTAAAAAATTAGACTGTCAATTACACCTTTCAACATCTCTTTGTCGTGACAGACTGGAATGTTGCTAGTAGTTTTGGATGTTGCGCAAAGTATTTAATGTCAGGCAGTACAAAAATGTTGTATGTACATTTTGTTACTGTCGGATGGCTTA
>NW_013525058.1:3923835-3926373 GCF_000836215.1 Papilio polytes | reverse complement strand
GTTTCGTTTTCGTTAATTGAACGCCAGCTAAAAAAACATTGATCAAACAGTTTTTGTTGCGGCCGTCACGGTTTAAATTTGCTTTTTTCAGCTTTCGATGATTCGCTGACCGTTATTTTTAATGTAGCAGATATTTTTGTTTATTTATTGTATCGGAAATAACTTTTCAAACCCTATGATTTAACGACTATATTTGAAAACAGTTATAATTTTATTAAAAGCTTAAGGATGTACTTGATGTTACTGATTGTTACTGGTTTGCACCATCAATGTTTTTGGTTTTTTCCAAATTTTTCTAGTGAATGGTCTCGTTTAGTCAGTGTCTGCGATAGGAAAGTGAGCGATTAGGCGACCACATGACTCATGATTGAAGGGGGTGCCACTTTCCAGGTCATGATAAAAAATAGAGCACCTTAGAAATCTCGTCCAGGGCACTAGTAAGTTATAATTGGCTCTCGGTTTAGTACATTTTTTATTTTTCAGCATAATGCAAGAGCGACAACCTAAATTAGTTGACACAATGTTGGCGTAAAGCCCTTGTGCGGCTTTGGGACGGTACACAAAATAATAACCTATATCTTGTAATCACGTTAGAGGATTTTCCAGTGCTCAGCGGGGCTTTGGGTGGCTGCGCGGATAGTCATCCCGGATTACGGCGTCTCAGCCTCCCTGCGTCCCCGCGTCCCCGCGTCCCGGCGTCCCGGCTTCCCGACGTCCCGGAGCACTAAGTAACGACCATCGTTGTCGCACCTCCCTAACTTATCCCTTAACGCCCAAGTCTTAGTTATTGTTGGTTTATAATTAATGGATATACAGCCAAGTTGATATATAGTTTCGTAAACTTTGATAAACGTTTCAATTTAAGTAAATGTTAGTTTATAAAGAACAACAAAGTCTTCTTAAAGGACAGAACAAAACGGACAACAGATTGTTGTTAGCGAAAAAGATTGTAACTCTGTCTCTCAAAAGATTCGCATATTGTAGTTTAAATTTTTCCTCAGATAGTGAAACATGCAAATGTCTCACCAGTACAAACTCTCGGTTGGAATAAGGCGCGTAATATTGAAACATTTTCGTAATTGCTTTATATTCGAGTCGGCAGGTAAGTAGTAAAATTTTATATAACGTAGCAATGCGCAACGTGGAGCTAATATCGTGGAAGTAAATCAAACGTACAAACGAGCCAGGTATAATATTAATATTGTGTGTTTAATGTAGAACACGTTCAATTTGAAATACAACATTAGTTAGTTATTTAGTTTAGTTATATTAAATACCGATTCAGAAGAGATAAGGAATTTTTAGAATTTATCGTGGAGTAAACTTACTTTATCAGTTTTAAATGAATGATAAAAGACGATCATCTCTGCACGTTATCTTCATCTCCCTGTCTTTATCCTACTCATATAGATTCGGCGCACTGCGTTTTCTTCTTCCAGATTAATCTATATTCCTACATCTCCGTCGACATTCCCTTCTTGATAACGTTAAGACAATAAATTGATACATGTACGTATGTGGCCGGCATCAGGACAAATTGTTCGCAAACACTCACAGCGTAATGCTATTTTTGTTGGCAAAGGATTCAAAACCATATAAACTTTAGTTTCAAAATAAAATAAAATGTTTCAGTAAACGTAGAACAATCACGAGTTGAATAACAATTTCTAACAAACATATGTAAATACAAATTCCAGTTTCGCTTCGTATTCGATTAAAAACAGTCAACTTTTATTTGTATGTAACTTTTTTATAGAATTCGGTTAGAGGATGTCTCCGGCATACTACGACAGATTAGAAATTATTAGTGTATGGAAACATTCTCAAATTCAATGTAATAATCTCAGTCTTTGTCCTATATACAACATTTTAAAAATCATCAAGTCAGCTTTTTACAATCATCAGGTCAGCAGAACAGACGGACGATGGGGCCGCAACGTCCTGGAATGGTGGCCACGAACAGGTCGACAAAGCGTAGATAGGGCTTCCGCATAATCGACCAATGATCTGGTCAAGGTTGCTGGAGTATCCTGGATGCCAGAGCCACAAGAATGATTATAGTGGCGATCGTTAGGGGAAGCCTATGCCCAGAAGTGGACGCCATATGGCTGAGTAGATAAAAACAGAAGTCAGCTTTTACATGTTTATTCAACAATTTCTTGAGAACTTGCAGGATTTAATAAATAGTTTTTGTAATAATTTTCAAATAGAAAAGTCCTCCAGGTGTCTTCTAGCGCACATCACCCTCGTTGCGGTCGTGATCTAATACTACACTAAAGGTTAAATGTTAACAGCATTTTTTACCTCCGTCTGGCTCGTGCTTGTTAAAATACGTGAGCGGTCGTTTTATTTTTCAAAATAAATTTCACTTACCATCCCTTTCACGTTTCCATTAGGTCGAATTACCTCGTTCCAGTTGTTACTTAAAAATAACGTCAAGATGCGAAACGCTATTACCTCGCCGAAGCGAGTTAACGGAATTTTGCACGTACTAACAGAAAATTCAAGATGGTTGGTTTTTTCATCAAAGGATTTTTT
>NW_013525058.1:3911243-3923764 GCF_000836215.1 Papilio polytes | reverse complement strand
CGCCTGACTTGCTAATCCGCCGCCATCAAAGTAACGTGAAAATGTTGATCAAATGCCGTAATAATTGCCGGGGGCGGTATATTTCCACGTGTGAAGGTCGTTATGTATATTTCTTAAATATTAGTTCCGACATTTGTAGCGACACGTAGCCTCTACGATATAGTAGTGTTAGCTATTTTGATGGATTTTGTATTCTTAAAAGTTATTTAGTCTGTGCTATAAATCAATACCATTTATCTCTGTTTAAAGTAACAATATAAACTTTGTAATTATGATCCAACACATTAGTTATATGGTTATTTAATAATTTTAAAATGTAAGAATTCAGTAGAATTCCTACATAACAAGTATGTTATGTTAATAATCGGAAAGTCATTACATATTAGAAATAAAAATGTTGAATTAACTCTGCTAGACGACGGTCATATTGGTTATAGCGGACGAGGATTGTTCATATAAGTAGAGACATTGTTATGGTAGGGTTACAAGTTACAAGGTTACTGTACAAAATCGAAGAAAACATAAGAGCAAAAGAAGACTATATTTTATTAAAGCATAATATGGCTGCGACTTTTATACTAGTATTTGCAAATTTTATCAAGTCATATTTATTAAGCTTGGCTTTGATCAGAATCTGATTCTGAATAATATTATTTTATGTGAAAGAAATGCTTGCGGAATTGATTTCCATCTTATCAAGTGAAAACGTGTTCTTTCTCATTACAATTTCATGTCGCTTATAGCGGAGAAACAGTGTTATCTGGAAGTTTTTTAATATTTCATTCAGGTCACGGCGGAGAGCGCGACACGAGTGAGATACGGCCGTGCTTTTGGGAACCAACCTGTGTAAACTGAACACTTACGTATGTTTGTGTTATCTTGAGCTGTTTTAGGCTGTAGGCCGAGAGAGGGGCTGGAGGGAGGAGGGCAGCGTCTCCGCCTTGCTCACCTCATGCTCCAGTACGTATCAACGCTACCTACGTGTTTGGTTTATCAGTACGCGATGGTATTGTAAAACCAAATCGTCAGAAAATTGTTGCAAAAGATTATATTCTATACCTATTAATGTGTAAAGACGCGGATCGCTTATCGCAATTAATTTAATGTAAATCTAAAACTATAAAAAGGCATAAAGAACAGCAATACAATCATTCGTTAATAAATAAGCGAACTGTTTTTCAGGCATACAATCGCGTTTAATATTGAAAGAGAATGCTTTTGTAACAACAGACAAGAGCAATGCTGTTGCTTTCGCAATTAAATATAAACTTTAAATAATAAGCAAAGGTTGAAGCGATTGTGAAACATAATATTGTGGACCGGAGTGAGTGTTGCAGCGATCATGGCTGACCATTAGCGGTACATACACTCGCCCCTGCCAGCACATAGCCACAAATATAAATACAGATAGGTACATACTTCTAGAATTAAAACCAAATGAACAACTCTGTTTTTTTTTACATTATTAGAAAACACATAGACAATTACATACTTGTATGTGAAGGCACTTGCCTGAAATTCCGTGTCAATTGTTGGTTGGTCACTTAACATTTAGCACCTTCTACTATTAAAATAAACTGACCAAAACGAGTATTGCCTTATCTGTCTATTTATGTACATTCAGTCGGCACTTTTCCGATCGCAACTACTATAAAATGTTATACGGTAAATTTGGAAATTCTGACATTAATTGCCACAAGTCCGTTGGGAATTGGGATTCTGCATCCACGAAGTTGTCGAAATAATATATCAGAATTGCTTTCAGAGACCATTTTATATCGTAACAACGTTGTATGCTCGATTTATTTTTTGTTTAAAATATGAAAAGAACAATGTCGGGGCAGCATTTTTCCAAGGTTAATGTGAAGGTGCGAGGCGAGGCGAGGCGAGGCGAGGCGAGGTGAGACTAGGCGACGTGCGTGCCGGATGAGCGTGGATTAAGATAAGGCATTACACGAACGCCTTCCCGCTTCCCGCATCCCGCATCCCGCAACATCTGAACTTTATAACTGTAATCAGTACCTTAGATCACGACGTAAACGACATATAACTACGTGAAAAAAAAAACAATCTTTACATATTAAAAACAACTGATAAGCAAGTGATAGCTGTACGCATTTCACACACTACTGAATAGTTCTTTTTTCTGATTTTTATAAAAATAGCTCCCTAATCATCGTTAAATTGTTAAAGAATTGTGATAAAAATGGCAAAATGTGTTGTGGAGCAATAAATTGTTAGAATCTGTCGACGATTACGCGCTAACGATCCTTAAGTACCTTGTTAACTGTATGAAAAAAACATTTTATAAATAATCCTTACAAAGAAGTTTATTTTTATACTTGGCAGAATTCTACATCAAATGGCGAGACGCACAGGGCTTACATGTTATTTACCTTAAGGACTACAGTAAGGTCCAGCAGTGTGACATTGTCATACTTCTATTATTAGTCCACACACACACAAGCACAACTGCAATAACCAGTACTCCGCCCTGATGTGAAACTAGTACAAACTCCACACTTTTGTGTTTATTCGAATGCGAAACAGTTCCATATAACCACTTTTCAGAAATACCAAAGCCATCGGTTCCCGGAAGGCGAACATCAAAATTCTATTTTCCAATATTCCCAGAATATGACTGTGACAAAAAACTGACGAAGAGCTTATAAAGCCAACCAGATTTCAAAGGATGATTTTGATTTATATCTATTTATTCTTAGTTCTTGGTAGTCTGTATAAATCCGAGTAAAACTGTATTGCAATCGACGTCTTCGTATGTTACAATGATTTTCAAAATTCTGCCATCAACGAAACCATTAATGAGGTTGCCGTATTCTGTTTTAAAAAATTTCACTTTAAAACAAAACCTTGCAAATGGAAAAGCTCACTTCTTTTCCAGGCAGATAGGTGCGAAAAAAAGCAAGTGTGGAAGTGCTCTAATTAAGCCCCCCCCTCCCACACACAACTGCGGGGTGCTCCTTAGAAAAGTGGCCTGATGGAGAGAATGCGAGTAAAGTTGCGCCAACTAAAGTTTCCGATGCAATAACTCACCCTCGGGCTTGTAAACTTTTTCATTGTCCGTTAAATTTGAAGATTGTTATTCCTTCTTTTTTTTTAAGGCGGCTATAAATACATTGTACAAGCTGAATTTATTGTTCTACTAGCTTTCACGCGCGACTTCGTCCGCGCAAAATAAGAAAAAACATGGTGTTCAGACATTCAAAATGATTAGTAAATTACACAGGTGTTCATATTGTTATGTTATCATACACAGATTTAAAATATTTTGCAAATTATAACCTGTGTACATAGTGGTCTCAAACTTTTGGCCGGCAGTGTATGTACCAAATTTCATAGAAATCTGTTCAGCCTTTAAGGCTACAAACTCTAACAAACATCCATCCATCTAAACATTCGCATTTATAATATTAGTATGATTGTTTTTTTTAATTACTACCTTTATTTCTTAACCTTAAACAAAATAACTTACTAAATTAACCAGTAATTCTAAAACATCACATTTAATTTAATCGCGCCAAATAATATTCCTGAAAAGAGACATCTTTGATGTTTTATAAAATACAGTTTAAGTTATTAGAAAGGAACATCTACATTTAAATCATTCCAAATATTTTATCTCAATAATTACATCTCTTAATACCGAGATCAGATAATATTAACAAATCTATCTTATAAAAGGCTTAACTCTTATCGACGGAAGGAAAAAGCTTTGCTTTCACTCTAAAACTTTTCATTGATCGTTCACAAAATACAAGATCATATCCAAAGCTTTTCTAAGAGCTTTTATTCTCATTTGTAGCTACTTGTAATTAAAAAATAATATTAAATATACTCTATACCTATTGTAAATTACTTAGTTACTATTATATATCTGTGGTTAATAACATACTTCGTAAGATTAATGACGCTGAGAAGGGCATTAAATGGCAAGGAAGAGATAAAGTAATTTGCTATCGGTTGTGTGACGCACGAGCTCGGCCCAGCGCGAGCGGAGTGCGGACTCTCGACTCTTACAAAGTGGTCCCTTATCGAGAACTCTCCCGAAGCTCGTGAAAATCTACTCCAGCATAAATTATCCATTTTAT
Source organism: Papilio polytes (assembly GCF_000836215.1). NCBI lineage: Eukaryota > Metazoa > Arthropoda > Insecta > Lepidoptera > Papilionidae > Papilio > Papilio polytes. The sequence goes on along the minus strand of NW_013525058.1, from coordinate 3,919,655 downwards.
TAACGTTGTAAAAGAAAACATTTTGAGCATATATTTATATAATTGTAGTTACAAAATCTGTTACGATTTATTAACGAAATGGAATTAAACGAATCAGAATAAAAAATCCTGGTCCAGAAAATCTGATTTATCCCAAACTTTTGACAGCAAAAAATTCATTAACTAATTTTGAAAATATTCTTAGCAGTTTATTCATTAGTGATTTTAAATTTTGCTTCTGATCGGAAGGTAATATTTGCATTTACTTGTTGAAAATTATTAGATATCTGATAGATAATGTTATTAATAAAACATTTGATATGCAACAGAAATGAAACCGACCGTAAACATCCAATTTCACGGACAATACGGAAGGTACAATCCCCGGGGAGAAATATACCCATAGCCCTGCGCTAAGAAACTTTTAATGCCGCCAACATTTTTATTTCACCGTTTGCTCGATCGTCTAAATTTTTCTAAAGAGTTTTTCTCGCAGCAACACTCTTTACGTATAAAACCGTTAATTAGCTTCCTTCCTACCTGTACTTTTTACGTCGCAATCTAGATTAGAAATCAAGGCACGCCTATTTCTTCCACTCACTAAATACTACGCTTTAATTAATTTATGCATTTACAAACTTTTAACGAAACACAGTGAAAATCTTAATTTACACTTTATACTGGCATATGTTTATATCAATTTATATGTGAATATTTTAAGGGATATGAAACAAAAGTAGTAATCAAATATATGAAAGGGTAGTGCGAGACTGTTGTTGTAGTTGTTGTGGCGGTGCGTTGGAAGGCTCGGCTTAGGCGCAGTAATCCGCGGCACATCAAAGCGAGTGGGCCTGCGGATGCGGCTCGCTTTCATCTCGTCTCATTTGAAATTCGCTGAAACCCATTTTACCTTTTATCAGCGCCGTAAACTTAAAATGATAGCGCTGTGTGTTGCGGCGATGGCGACGGACGGGATGGATTACAGCGATCACGGGAGAGCGTAATAGTTTACTTTGACAGTTTGCTAATCCTCGCACGCTACATACAAAGTACTTACATGAACATAGAGATATATTTCATTAATTTATTAGACTTCTTGTAATGTTGCTTCTCACTTTCACTTGCATTTTTCTCAGCGCAACGGTTTTCGATCTCATTAAGATATGTCACAATATTAGATAGGTTCTGTATCTTTATATGTTATTTTTTTTTAAATAAGTATTATCCTCAGCGGTTTCAAATAATGTACAGTATCCCTAAGAGTCTGTAATAAAGAACTTTTGCGTAATTACAGGTAAAATGTATTGTTGCGTGCAAAATAAAGTAAAGAATTTAGTACGACCGTAAGCCTTCTAACTAGGTTATTTATTACATAGAGTAGTGAGTTGATTACATAATCCAATTAGGAGAAGATATATTTTATATATTTAAAACAAAACCAACAAAAAGGATTTTCAAATCATTAGCTCATCGAGTAAATTTAAGCGCGGTAAAACATTCCACTCGCGCGAAGTGGACTTAATGCAGATTTTTATTAATTATCTCATATTTTATATTTAAAATTCGAATTGGATAATTTAATGTTAATGCTTAGTGTCTGATATATTAAATGATGACGTCATCAGTAACTACTAAGTCAAATTATAATCTGACGAAGTAAAAACGTTGCATTGTAAACGTGACTTATTGTAAAGTATCTTATTGCCAAAAAATTATACATCTTTCCAATTGTGACTCAGATTTGCAAAGATGTATAATTTTTTGGCAATAAGATACTTTAAAATAGAGATTGTAATGATTTGTTGTAATGAGAATATCTGCAGTCTACCATAGATTAAGAATTTACGCATTATAAAGTATTTGAGAGTCAACAAATCCCTTAATAGTCTGAATGTCGGCTGAATGGACGGAGATAAAGTATGCTCGTCTGAGCATTCCTCGATAATGGATGCGGGCTGCGGCGGTGCTTGGTATTTTAGGTCGTTGCTGGTCCTAGGTAAATTAATAACAGCCTTGACTTCACCTGAAATCCTTGAGACGCCCTGCAAGGCGTTAGTTATTTCAGTTGCCAAATAAATAAATCTAATCTTTGGAAGACATTTCACAACAGTTTGCCCAGAATATATGAATACTTTTGGACTAACAATACGAATGTCTTCCACGTCGTTGCCGTGCTAACAAGTGGTGGTTGGCCAGCTGAGTGTGTTGTCACTTCAACTCGTTAACTATAACATTTCGGTTGGCGCGAACTTTGCGAGAGAACGACTCGTCAACGATCCGTAATACGTGTACCCTTTACCTAGATTGCGCACCCTCTCGCCCCCACCCCACCCCCGCCTCTCGTATGTGATAGTTAAATGAAAGCTCGGCTGTGTATTCGTAACAACGGAACCGTAAATTATACAGCCTCTTTACATATGAATAAAAAGTATGAGCATACAGACGTACAAGTACATGTTGAATGCACGTAAAATGAAATGTGCTAATGACGACACATGTCACAAGGGAACGACTGAGTCGGTGAACACTAGTGACATCACAAACCTTTACTTTATAGTGGAGATTACTATGTACTAAAGTGTAGATGAAAATCGGTCCGGAGACAAAAAAATCACGTAATAATTTGTGTTGACCTTGACCTTGAAACCAGCTATTTTTAATTAAGGTGCTAAAAATTCATAATGCCTTGGTAAAAGATGTCTTTAACGCAACCATGTTTTCATCTTCACAAAAGCTAAGAAACTTGTTCTTTAGTCTCATATCTTTGTATCAGTATAATCCTAATTAAAACAGAAAAGATTTCCTATGAAAATCGTAATGAGGTCCAATTTGTATGACGTATTGTTATAACTGCAGCCGCCGAGTGCGCTTTGAGTTCATTTTACACTGATGTAATTGTAAAGTTTGCGAGTGATATCTAACAGAAGAAATTATATCAAGTATTATTTACAGATTTTAAAAACAAGTAATTTCAATAAAAATAAACTTGGTATTCCTAGAAATATATAATTAAGCTTAATAAAATATAAAACCTTTAATAAAATTGGTATTGGATAATTGTGCGTGATTAAGCGATTACGACTTTAATATAACTTAGTGCTAGTGGATCATAAAATTAACAGAAGCTTAATAAAATTAAAACCAGCGTCTATTAGTCCGTTAACAAGCAACAGAGTCTTCTCCATACTTATCAAATCAATATTCATCAAACCGTTTTCTTTTTTTTTTCGTTTAATGCTAGAGCACTTTATCCAAGCTAAGTTCAACTAATTTGAAATATACATCAATTAACATAAAAATGTATATTCTCTAAGCATATTTTCAGTTTTATTATTGTTTAAAACAATGAAACTGAAAACGTCAGCTCGACAGAAAAATATAAAAAACATAAAAAACTACAAGCATTCTTAAAATTGTCTTTCGCCTGAGCCGCAGCGGCGCGAGGGCGCCACGAGCGCGGAGTTTCCAGGTCAATGGCGTGCTTGTGAACGGCAAAAGAAGATATAATTCGTCGTCGACACTAATAAACCTAATCCAAGTGGCTCGTCCCCCCTCCAGCCCGCAACACAAGGTCGCTAAGCATTGTAACTTAGCTCTGCTTTGTTTAATTAAAGCTATCAATCGCAACTTAAGCCACAAGGTATGCATATACTACTGTTAACGGTCAACCTAGAATTTACCAACAAGATTTGACGAGACTAAGTGCGGGCGCACAGTTTGACTGAGCTGTCGCATAGTTGTGCGATTTTCGATTGTTTCGCAGACAATTCAAGCCTGTTTAGTTGCACTGTAAACTCGTAGGTATCTAAGCAAGACTAAACAGTTGTGCGATAGTTTAGTCAAAGATGTGAGGGGCTCTTATTCGAGCAGACCTCTTACACTTCAACAGAATAAATAAATGCTATAAAACAAAGCAAATACAATTTGCTGGTTGTAAATTCAGTTTGTTTGTATAGTTTCGTCTATCCTGGCTGTAAATTATACTTCTATATTATAAACAAAACTAGAATAATAGAGCAACAAATTTATGACACTTTTACAGTTGTAGACTCCGCAGCGGCAAGCACTCACAACTTACAACTTGTGCAATCAAATCAAACATTTTACTGTAACAGAATAGCTTTTGACAAACGTAAGCAGTAAAATAGTACATGTAGGAAGATAGCCTTCCTCACTGTTCGCTGTTTCAACATTCACGTTATTTACAACAAAACTTTTACAATTTAACTGTTAGATCTATTTCATTTTCTTGTCGACATCTCAGATATCACAATGTTCGTTTTGCCAAGAACTGTAAAAAATAAACAATATCAAATATATTAACTTCGTTTCAGAAGCAATTAAAAATGACAGAGTAATTTAATTTGTAATACGTAATTCTATTTAAAATAGAGAGCTCTCTGAAACAACTTTATACAAAACTTATTCCCATTTATTTTTTTTATTTCTACCTTTTTTAAATGTAGAATTAATATTTGATAGTCTGCATGATTTTCTCTGGACTAAAATTATTAAATAAGTTTCTTAAATGGTAGTACTATGAGTAAATCTAGAGAAATGCACTTCGTTCGTCGTAGGTTATAGGTAATAAGTAATGTGCTCGTAGACAAGTTTCGTAATAAAATCAACGCCATAAAAGCTTCCTTTCAACGGTACGTGTTATTCCGCCGACAGTAATTGCAGACTAGTAGCGCCCCACGTGAAATATCGCCGACCTATTTCCCTCAACTAAGAAACTTTTAGCATTCAAATGTTAATACTTTTATTTATTCGCCCTCTCGTTTGCCGGAAGAGTTTCAAAGGTTTCAAGTTGTCAGCGGGCACGGGCAGGGGGAGGACGAGGCGTGGTAAAGACGTTTCTCTGCTCGGTCGTGCGAGGCGAGTGCCGCCGCGGGAGCTCCTCGGAAATTGTGTTTTACGTAACCGTCACCTGAATTTTCCTTTTATGTGTACTTTAAAAATTCAAACTTGGCGACACCATTGAATTTTTAAATTTATTTTTATACCAGGGGGAATAAAAGTAGACTGAAATAAAAAAGGAATTTTATCTTACGTCCAACCTGAAAGGTGCATAGGAATAAATAGAAAAATAAATATTTTCCGTTGAAATAATACATTGCAATCTAATAAAAATGACTGCCCGAAATGAACAATTATAATCTTTTTTTATTCCTCCTAGTCTATTTAGCTATTTTTAACAAATCGGTCAAACTGGAGAATTTAGGTCAGTTAACTGCGCTCTCGGTCAGCGCTACGCTCAAAATTAACAAAATAATAAAATACTTCAGGAAGAGTTTGTACCATCTTCATAATTAGTTTAAGTTGTATTTTAGTGTGTGTATTTTCGATTCCATGGCAAATTTTTAATTTCGATAACCACAAATAATATTATAAACGTTGTAGGTGTATAAATCAATCAAAAATAATTGAATCTTAAAATTTGGTCGTAAAACCGAGGCCTGTAAAAACCATTACCGTGAAAAGCAAAGCGCTGTTCTCCAATAACAGAAGCCTTTTAATATAAAAAATAACTTACTACATTTTTTTAACGAAAAACAAACGCAGAGCCTATTTCTTAAATAAAAGTCTCTTCGTAACCGACGCTCAACAAATTTTAATAAAATGAGTAAAACACTTTTATGATAGAATCATAACTTAATTTAGTTACTACATGCATCAAACATTAGTTACAAAAATATGACATAAAAATAATTGTAAATGGTAGATATTGTGATATATCGTTAGTATCGCCTAAGGTGTCAGAGCGCAGAAAGCACTTAGCCTAAACCGCCGCTAAGCGCTCCCGGGGGAGCCTTCGCTCTAGACTGATACGTTTAAATTACCGCATTGGGTAAAAGCCAGTAACAAGTTTTCTAAATTCAGTTACATAGTTATAACGCACACAAGACTTCACAGATTCAAAATTAAGGCATACAAGAGCAGTACTGTACTTGCATTGTTTTTTTTCCGAGGCACAGGGGTGTGTTAGGCGGTGCGGAAGGGGTGGAGGGGGGTAAGAGGGAAGCGACCTTCACCTGGACTTCATGTTTCATTAGTCATTCAGTCGTAACAGAGAACACACGCCCGTATGAGTGGCTCTGCTTCTCACAGAATACAACTACAATAGACAACCTTGGACATTCTATTTTCTTCTAAATGAATTGTTTTAAAATACTTAAGATGTATACAAAAAACTTAAAAGTTGATATGGATATTGTCAATGCAGATAACATTGGTTTCATTTTTTCTTCTTTTTCTGTAGAAAGAGTAAATCAACCTGATCGCTAAAGAATGTTCACGCGCCAATTTGATGGAGAAGTTAATCATTAAAATTGCGTCAAAGTTTTCCAATTTGTATCAAGACAAAGTAATCCGTGGAGCGGCATCATCTTTCAACATTTTCGTTGTTTCTTTTTTCAAATTTAAATTCTGTCGGTTGGAATTGGAATCAATCATTCACTTTTTTTTTTATTTTTATAAAAAAAAACTGTGTTTCATTGCTTGCAGACATTAACTATATTTTGTTAGTATTAGTTTAAATTGACCTTATCAGAGATCTCTATTCACCCTCATTTCACTTCACTTTACTTACTAATAAATCAACAATATGATTTAATTAATTTCAAGAGCCATAGTAAAGCAAATTTGTTTGGCAGATTAATATGTTAATACGATTTATGAAAATTAATAACATCTTGAAACATCTGGCAACACGAAGAGATGGCTATTTGATAACAAAACTTCGTTATTAGGAATGCGTCAAAGTTTCCCAATTTATGGGCATAAGCGGAGTAATCAAGGAGTAGCGTCGTCGCCCATCCTTCATGCCTCTACAAATCAATCCAACTTTAATTCATAGTAATTATTGTCATTTGAGAGCTTCCGGAAAATAAATTAGTCTTAACTAGTCAGTAAACATGCATGAGAACCCTTAATCTTAACAAGCAATAGTTAATTAATAAAAAACTCAGATAAATGTAAGTACTTCATGTGACAATTACGTCGATACACACAATTAACTAGATGAACAAGTAGATTAAGTACCGCCTCTGAGAGGCTTGTTGCTTGTAGCCATTATTTTATTTTTATCCAATCGACCTACAATACATTTTGTATCAACATTATAGAGCCTAAAGTTAATTAAGTTAAACAACTTTAGAAAAGACTTCAAAGTGACGACTTCCGAATTGGAACTCAACGTAGAATTTATTACAGAAGTTTTGGAAACTAATTTAAAATTGTTTCAAACTAAAATATACTGCGTGAAGTATTGTTGGCAAATAGCTGCCGGCGCGGACAATTACAATAGCTGCTGTGGACAAAGTAGAGACGAGGATGGAGCCAAAACGATAATTGACACACTACAAAGTCCAAACGCAAACTTTATTTATTTCATACTTTCGTTTGTAACTTTTTCGCACTGCTGTAAGTCTAACTCGAATTCTAGTTACAATATCGTTCTATAGCTTAAGGATCAAACGTTTACGAGATATAAAAATATATTTGTATATTATTTTTAAAGAGCCATTAGAAGTTTGTAGCCCGCGAAGTGAAGGTCCCTAAGCGATAAGTTTAAGGGAAGAGCGAGCCGTCCTAACCCAGTGAACAGCGAACCCGACGCGGGATTACCAAAATTTTATCGACTTTGGTTATTCATAGGGCCAAGCCGCGGCCCGAGCGGCTCAGTCACAAGGGAAACGCCTTTCAATATCAATAAGGATCGTCTTTTTCGGCGGCGGCGGGAAACTTTGTGAATATAACAATTTTTGTGTGGTCGGCCATCAATTTTTTCGTTTTATTACGCGTTCCCTTCGATATCGCGACGGAGAATTGAAAACCGATACTTTTGCAGCGTACCGTGTGATCGTCTTTTATTTTTTATTACATTCATAATTTGAAATATTTTATTTCAGCAATAAAATTGAGTTAAATTAATTCTTGTCGCTGTGATATCGCCATATTGTAACGTAAATGTACGCTGGAGTTCCCTGCAGTAGAGTTTGTGTCGTAGCACAGATGTTCGAGTCGAGACGTTCACAAGGTTCTTTCACACGATTGCAATCTAGGCTGTTATTACTTTCATAAGCAAATCTTATGTTTCTAAATATAAGCAATTTGCAATAAATAACAACATTGCAAATTGAATGTCGGATACATTTTTTTCTCACGAATTTCTACATTGTTTTTTTGAAATATGTTGACTTTCATTAGGTTTAGCATCGCAAAGGGCCGCGGAAAAGATATTATCGAATAAATTGAGTCCGCGGCGAGCGTGATCAGTCGCCGTGCCTTATCAGCCCTTCCCACAAGATCAGAGAATTCCAACTTTATTAAGAGCCGTTCATAAATATCTTTTAACGTCCCTTTAGGTCCATCGGAAATTGCTGTTCTTTTAGCATTTTACAAATATTATCTGAAGATGTTTAACTTTGA
>NW_013525058.1:3906603-3910506 GCF_000836215.1 Papilio polytes | reverse complement strand
AGCAAGCCTACCTCAGTCATAACTCATAATCTTTTGAAATTTGCTATTACCATCATTTTGTTTAGTTTTTATTTTAATTAGTGTAATTAGTCAATGAGTAGCAAATTAGTAAAATAATAATCTTCTTTAGCCGCTCAATAAATTAATCCGTAATTTTTCCGCTGTTGGATATCAAAGAGAATTCGTGGAATCGTCCGCCGTTGGACGCGGTTGGCGCGGGGGGACGCGGGGAGCGGGGGGCAGCGACGACGGACGCTTATTTTCTGATATATTAGCTGCTTTTGATCTCTCATTTTATTTATCTCGAGAACTATTAAATCTGTCACAGTAGTCGCTTACGAAAAAACTTTGCCGTATTCCGAGAAATTTATGATAAAACTAGCTGTTGCCCGCGACTTCGGCCGCGCGGTTATAGAATACATACGAATTATGTACAACAAACAACTTTCAGTAATGAAACGTACCCCATGTGATACTTCAAATTTTGTTTTATATTTGTGTCAAATTTCACTTCGATTAAACATCGATTTCATATCGAGTAAACATGAAAAAGTAATATAATGCCTCCCACGATAATCGTTTAAACAGATAAATTTAAACAGATCCCATCTTCCGTTTAGGCTAGAAACTCTAACATTCATTCATCCATCTATAAACGCATTGACAATATTAGTAAAAAGTACGGTAAGGTAAAAAGTAAAAATAATTCTTAATTGTTCAATAAACTAATATTGTAACAATAATCATAAGCAATTTTCATTCAGTCCGACAACAAATTACAAAAGAGTTAAGAATGACTTTATTTAAAATACACAAAAAAAGAGAATTTATTTTTAAAATGCTGCTTCATTTTAAAATGCAAAAATCTTATTCATTTTAAATAATTAGCTCAAATAAAGACAATGAATTTTAAAAATTAACAAATCATTCTAAGTGGTAATAAAGACATTTTTATTTAAAATTCTATTTCTTTTTTCACTTAAAATATTTATGTCCATCTTTTTCTAAAATAAAAATGTAACAATTACTCATTCATTTGAATTTAGAACGTAAAATAACCATTTTTTTAGCCGTTATCACAATATGGACCTACCCAATTTTTGTAAAACATTAGCATCCATTTATCCACTACCTTGAAACCAATATCTTTCTATAAAATAATTTTTACTAATACCTCAAGTGGCATGACTTTTCATCCATTTAAGCCATCCATTGTACCAAAACTGTGGTAAAAAAACTACGAGATATAATTAGTACAGTTAAACACCATGTCCATAATTTTTTAACAAAAAAACATGATCTGGCAGCCTGCCAGCTACTTCTATTGCATCTGATGCAAGTGGAGTACTAATTACTAGCTGTTCGTGCGGCTTCGTACGCATCAATGTCCCTAACACAGATTTGGCATATTTCTAAAAAAATTATAAGAAAAGAATTAAAAATTTGTTGAGAAAACAATCTGTGATGCTTTGGCTTGTAAAAACATATAGTCTAAAGCTTGTTGTAAGTATGGCTTTATAAGAAATAAAAATATTAAAAAAGGTGCTGTGATTTCTGACAACCGACGTAACTGAGTAGTGTGTCACTATTGTATTGGTATACTCGTACTTGTCGGTGTAGATAGCGATGTAACGATACTGAACAGTGTGACGGCTGTGAATGGATAGAATCCGTGTGGTGTTGCCCTTACACGTCCTTACACCAAAGAGATTTCAATCAACTACAACTAAAAACATTTTTAGATTAATTTATTTGTATTCAGAATAACTAATTGGTAAATACGATTATTTACTCGAAGTAAGATAATCCACATTAATTCGTTTCTGTTAATTAATAAAATAACGACGTAAGAAATAAGGAACGTTTTACAATGTAAGTAAAACGCTTTAGTACCTAGTACTTCTCGAGTTTCTCGTCTGGAACATAATTACGAGTACGAGGGGACTTGCCCAAAATAAATAACGTTGAACGTAAAGAGATAATTAGGCACGGTTCAGTTGCGAATCGGAGTTAACTCTAATGAAATTCCCGAAGCGGTGGCTCCAATAAAATGCCCCTCCCCGCTCCCCTCCCATAGCCTTCTACTAGTGTTAAGTGAGGACTAGCACCTCAGCTACCTAGCCTAGGCGTCAGTGCCAAGTTGCCACAAAACGATCACAAACTATCATAATGAAGGGGCACAAAGTAACATCCAATACTACAGTTAACAGACAAGGGAGTACCGGCAACTATTTTAAGTCTTTGCAGTAAATGAGACCGATCGTTGTTTAGGTCAATACTTAAACAAATTTTGTTTTATCATACTTCACATTATAAATAAGAAAGTTTGGATGGATGGATGTTGCTACGTATTAGAGATATACGCTAAAGGGATCTTGACGAACTTATCTCATATATAGGTCTGGAAGAACACATCGGCTACTTATTACAAAAATTTGCGCATAATACAATCTATAAGTCAATATCTACTTTTAAGGGTAGTAAATTTTTGTGTATTATCCAGGCAAAAGACCACTTTTTTTACGAAGCAATATAAACACAATTGTTAATAGAAAGAGGAATCGAAATAATTTTGTACTGAAGAATGATACGACGCCGAAAAATACATTAACACAGTTAGTAAAGAAACTAAAAACGTTACAATACGAGTTGAAATGAGGTAAAGCAAACAACGACGGCGGCATTCGTGAGCTCAACGTACCCCCTCTCCCCCCTCCGACCCACACATACAACCAAACATTAAAAAGTTTATTTCAGTTGCTGAAATATTGTATAATCGCCGCTCGCCAGACGAAAGCCGCGGCGCTGACTTACGAAATTTTTCTAGCAAACATTTCTATCTAGTTTTACCGTAATAATAAAAAAAAACAGTTTATATTATTTAGTATACATTGAGTTTGCAGTATCACAGAGCGCAGGCAGCAGGATATTTCATTTGTGACGTGATATTGCATTCCGAACCCAGGGCACTTCCAGACACTATGATATATTACCCAGTTGTCTAATAACACACTACTGCATGCAGTGTTTGAGTTATTTAATATCTGTATTATTAAAGACAATTTAACCCTCTATTATTTGAGATATTTATTTCCATGATAATACGTCAATTTTATATTGATAACGATCCTTTGAAGATAGGATACAGAATATAGGATATCAGAAAATCCTTTTGAACAGATCGTCTTTATAAATTGCTTGTTAAATAAAAATGAAACATAACTTAACGCTTATAGTTTATATCTTCAAAATGTATATTTTAAAATACAGGAACAATGTACTGAATTTTTAAAAATGAAAAACACATTACCTTCCCTATAATTTTTACTAGTTATTAGTAGTGTATCTCTACTTATTTCAAAAGACAATTTAAAAATATCTACAAATCCCATTGGAATCTCTTTGGTAAGTTATAACATTTAATAGTAAACTAATCCTAGTTTTTGTTAAAGGTTTTCGAATTTGTGCGGATTTTCCTCGTCCCTGCCGCTCCCCGCATCCCGCACCCCGCACCCCCTACACCCGCCTTCAGCCAACTGTAACATGTTGAAGAAGAAAATGTTTGAACATTACTGAAAGTTTGTTCCGGCATGTAATGGCCGAGGGAAGTCAATTCTTTGCCCCCGAAGCCTTCGCTCGAGATCTGTCACACAAGCGGACTTTCAGCCTTAATACACGTTTAGATAATACACATTTTTGTATATTTTCGGAAGATACATTGTTACACATTGTTCGTAAGATTGAGAACAAACGTATATTTTTTACACATTTACAGCAATTTCTCCAAAACATTCGGTGGTGCAAATCGCCATTACTCCTTTAACTCGGTAAGTATAGTGCAATAAATACGTAAATATTGCAAGCAATAAAATCAGCGTAAATTAGCTCTGCGCCAGTGGCAGG
>NW_013525058.1:3905312-3905963 GCF_000836215.1 Papilio polytes | reverse complement strand
TGTTTAATTCTCGTGACAGCACGTCATCGCACATCGCAGCGGCGGCCTCTTTGTCCGCGGGGACCAAGTAAAAGCCTATTTAAACTTTAAATTACTTTTTCGACTGTTCACGATTCCGCCGCGCGCCGAACTTATTGTCATCAAAAATTTGCGAGCGCACGAAGTCGCGAGACAAAGCCTCCATTATATGTGCTGTAATTAAATAATTGTATTTTATTTACACGTGCGGAGCGAGCTTCCCCTGCCCCTGCCCCGGCTCCAGCCCGTGTCGGAAATAACAGGTGACGAGGATACGCATTACTGTATAAATACCGTATCAATTCAAATAAATGCGCATACCTTCCGTTTTTATATGGAATACGTTATAGAACATTGTACAAAGAAAACTAAGTACTAATGTATTAGTCCATTCAAATTAGCAGATTGTGAAACTTTCCCTTTAGAAGCTAACCAGACCAGATAGTAAACTGAACAGTTCCCCAATATCGCATTCAACGTAAACAAACACACGCGTTGAGTAACACAAATAAGCTCAGCTAATTGCAACTGCAACATGTTCTATTCTCGTTCGGGAGAATCAATGCGAGTGCACTAATACAACATCCGCACCAATTAACTATCTCATTCGGTTTACACGCCCCTCCCCCCCCC
>NW_013525058.1:3895977-3905300 GCF_000836215.1 Papilio polytes | reverse complement strand
CTTCCCGACCCCCTAACCCCGAGTGCACTCCGCACGGGCCACGGCAACCAGACCCACTATACCCGTCTTCAACTATTCATCAGTCGGTAGTGCATTTCGCGCCACGCACAGACTAATGTAGCGCGGTCTGTTTGAAGTTTAAAATATCGACACGTTGGAGCATTTCTTTTATCGATTGACATTAACAATGAGATGTATACCAGATGTTGCGTCGGTTGCCTTTGGTGATTATCTCATCGGGCATTTATTTTGTTCTCCGACGAAAGTTTCATACCAGCCAAACAGCAGTTAGTTACAATAGTACAGATAAAAGTTACAAACACTGAAATAATTAACTTAAATATAGTCCTATTGATTGGAAATGTTATGAGTCTACAATATTTTCACCAATAATTTTGATTTATCCTGCTATTAAGGTAAACTGAAACTTATGAAAAACGGGGTCATATTTAAAACATTTGTATGCGAAGTCTTAAATTATAACAAGTATATAGGTTTATGACATTTACGACTCAGTATGACACCCGCACGCGCACGCGCACGCCGCACACGTGGATGTACAGACATGATAAATGGCTTGTTAAACGTGGCGCATGCGCTGCGCCACCTCGCGGCCGCACAAATGAACTACATTTAATGCTCGTGTAACTGCAAATACAATCATTAGCCGGACCACGTTATATATTATAAGTTCCCGAGATAATTTATGATTTCCCTACAAATGATAATATAACTGAAATATTGGTAGTATAACACGCATTTAAAGCTACCGTTTGTTCAGTCCTTTTGTAGAGTATCTTCCAATGATTGCGTATACTATTTTCCTAGTAATGTTTTTAATTATTTGTTTATTCAGTCTTTAAGTAAAGCGATATTGCGCTTGAACTAAATACATCACATAAGATTGTTATGATTACTCCGTATAATTGTTTATATCTTCCTCTATATGATATTTCCGACCTCCAGCGTGGATTTATTTGTTTATTTTAAGCCTGATCTATATTACGTGATATTTTGAGTAGTTACTAACGGCAACATTACGATAATGAGCCTGCCACATTTTTCTGGTTGAGCAGTCAAAGGCGGCGACGCTGAGAAAGCGAGCGGCGTCTATAATGAGATCTATAAATCACCGCGACGCATGCCGTAACGGACGGACAGAAATACACGCAATGATTAATACAACTCTAACAGCTTCACCAGATATAATACTGGACCGTCCACTGGAACTAACTACTTTTAATACTAGGCAAGCGGACGCACACCTTTGACTAAACTATCGCACAACTGTGTTGCGATTGTCGATTGTTTCGCAGTCAATTCAACCGTATAGTTGCATAACTAAATATATAGTGTGCGCACTTATAGGAATCAAAGCAAGACTAAACAGTCGTGCGATAGTCTAGTTAAAGGCGTGCGTGCGCTTTCAAAATTGATCTAATTAGCGGCGCATTTGACTAAATTTTCATTTTTAAAGACTACAAATATACAATCTTATTTACTGTAACTACCTTTTTTAATTAAAAATAAAGGTAAATAATTCAGTAATAAATTATTAGCTTTTTGAACTTTTTCATATGAAGCTTTCCGGTAAAATAAATCAATTCCAACAAGTTGGCAAAAGGCTTATCCGCAAGCAAAAGTATTACAACATTACGAGGAAAGAAACATCGAAGTACACTCAAAGTTATAACGTAACTAGGAAATTGAGAAGCGAAGTCTCAAAAAATCTTCACAAGTTGCGAGTTAACTACGCAGAAGGAATACTTATTGGTTACTGGAGGAAACCTCTTGTTTACACAATAATTACACTTTTATTGTGTTCGGAACTCTTTAGGGTTAAGACAAAGCTGTTTTAGTTATGTTTATTTATAGAATTGCTTCGGTCGTTTCATTAACATCCGGCTGTGCGAGCGAGTGGTCGGCAGACGTTTAAGTCTAAGGATTTATCGCTGTTTTACGACTCCATTTAACTACGTGATTTGGAAATCATTCCACTCATTAAAGACATTTAAGTTCTGTTATATTAAGTCACATTTAAGATTATTGTAAATAGAGTCTTGTACTTTATTTATTAGTATTATAAATGTGAATTTAGTACAGATTTAGTACAGATTCAAGGTCCTATAGTCATAGAAATATGAACGGTTTCCGCAGGATACGTTTTATTTTCATACTAGAAAACTCTCCCACGGTTAAATACATATTTCAATTTAATATAGACATAGAAAATAATTTTTAATAGATGAGATACTTTTCACCTTTAGTTTAATTTTAAGCAGTCGAAGTCGCGGGTAAAGCTAGTCTAACAGAAAGCATTATATAGTACACACGACATGGTATATAACTATCAGATTCTCACTTATATACCTGCAGTATGTATGTGTTATGTATATACAGTTAAAGCTTGAGGAAAATCCACAAGAAATGTACTAACATTTTGTGACTTTAGCCTTACAATTCTATGTCATTTTAGATTGCAACTTTCGTAGCTGTTGACCTACTTACAGCGCAGCTAAATGCTGGTTATGAAAATAATTAATTTTAAATGTACTACTTTTCGGCGGAACATTTCAAGAAATACTAACGAGTCTTGGAAATGTAAATAAAAAGAAATGATTAAATGAGAAATATAATTATTACGCTATAAAAAATCACCCTCCTGTCAGTCGGGCAACAACGTTATTCGACGTCATAAATCTATCGTGTGACTATAATAAACACGCGAGCCGGCAACAATACGGGGACGTCTTAATGTTCCAAAAATACATATAGTTGATATGCGCGAAGTGTCGGCGCGATTCATTTGCTGCGGCCGCAGTAATTGCTCTATATATAACCTGCAATGAACACAAGTGCATCCTCGCATGACGCAGAGAATGGCTCGCGCAGGAATACCATTCCCCAAAGCTATTAAAGAAATTCTCCACTTTAAGTGCGAATGCCGCCGTTGTTTGTGCAGTGAGGTCCTGAGAATGAGAGACATGTAGGAGAGCTGGGTTATGGAATTGAGATAGTAACTATTTATTGTAAATATTTATATTAAAAGCTTTAACTCTGGATTTTAATCGATGTTTATCGTAAATTAGCGTACAGTTTACTTATTGGTAGCAATTTGTGTATATTTTTTTTATTAATTAAGCCTCATGGATATAGAGAAGTTACAAATAATAGCTAATGCATTCTGAAAGTGGCTGAAGAGTGTAATGCATAATGAACTAAATCGGAAAAGGAGCAAATTCCTTTATTAGCAAAAGGTAGATTTGCTAAAGGTGTTTAAGAGATAATCGTGGGCGTAGGCGACATCGACTGAGGGCAGCAAGGCCGGCGTCGCGGCAATAACCGCAGTAATGAGCGCAATCTCAACTTGTCCCGGAGCGGAGCGCGCTGCGAGCTGTTATTGCACGCTTTGTTCTGTCCTGCTCCCGGGAACTAGCCCCCTTCTCACACTTCGTACCCGCACCCCTCTCCCCTGTGATATTAGGTCACACGAATTCAAACGTGTCCTTTGACTATTAAGTGCAACTCACAAATATGAGAATTTTGATACCATTGAACTTTCGCTCAGTTACCAAACGACTGTCAAAGGAAATCTCCAACTAGGGTTTCAAAGAATATTTTTAGATCAACAGAGTACACACAAAAAATCTGTCCGAATGTCACTCTGCTGTAACATGAAAAGTGTTCCAAAAAAGTAACATCGGGTCAAAGTACTCCGTTGTCAGCTTAGTGCCAAGATTCGAAGACAAACGCCCGACCCGACTTCTTTGCAGTTCGCTGTGGTGCGTAAAATAACTGTTTCACAAATCATTAATTTTCGGAATGTCTCTTTGGAAATTGGACTGCTAAATCACTGTCGTGAATTCGATTTTAAATGAAACGTTACTGTCGGAGTAATTACTTTTGTACGTTGTATGTTGTGTAAACAAAAGTGTGCTAATAAACATTGACTCGCTTCATAACGCTGATAAAAGATTATTAATGTAGGAAATAACGACTACAGACAAATTCTAACACCAAGTAAACTGCTAACTAGCAGCTCTTCATCAAATAAAGAAGCTCTTAGACTTCTCGATAATAATATTCAATAAAAGGAACTTATAAGCTATACTACACAACATTTAAATATTCCGGACAACGCGGCAGATAAATGGCGTCAGTTAAAACACGAGTGGGATCGTAAAAGCAGTCGTTTCCAGTCAGATCTTCGGAAACATCTCGTTTAATGACTACGAATAGTTACTGGTTTACATTAAGCTCATGTAGGCCAGCTGCGTGTGCGATAAAATGTCGTTCGCTTGTTATGTTTCAATGTACGGCCGCGTGCTCGGCGTGGCGCTAGGTGCGCAGCCCAGTACACCGACGCTGTGATAGTTCCGATGTCGACTATAAAAAATCTTGTTTACACAAAATACGAGCACCGTGATGTCGGTGTGTCGCGTGGTGTTCATTTTTATAGCACCTGCGACAGATATCATTTTATCTGCTCTTATAGTCGTAGTAAATCGTACTGTAGTTTTTGTATGTCTTATACTTCTGTGTATGAATATTGTTGGGACACGTCTTTCAGATGCCCGGCTAGATGGTCATTACAGTTTTTTTTATTAAAAAAGATTATCTCAGAAGTGTAGAGTGAACCAGTGCTATTGTGTTTGTGCAGTAATAGCTTCATTTTTTGCTACTTCAAGCGATCGTTTAACAGTGCCAATGTAAGTTAGTACAAAGAACAGCAATTAGCAGCACTCAGCTGTGTCGTGGCGCCTACTGGGGCCGCGCCGTGGCACCAGCAGGGGCCGCGCGGTAGTGCCGGCAGGGGCCGCACAATGGAGCCACACTCGCACAGAACTAACTTCAAAAGCAATTTAAATAATTACCAAGAAAATTTCTCAGCAACTTGAAAGCTCATAACGAGAATTAAATTACACTTTAATGATATAAAGTGTCTTAAAACTAAATAGTGCGACGATGTCGCGCCCCGAACCTTGCGACAATGTTCCACAGTATTTTCTACTTACATTCTACACTTTGGTTTAACCACCCATAGTTATTTCTATTATAATCATTCTCACAGTTCATTATTCAAAAGCACTAGACTGCATTAAAAATATCAGCACTATATTTCTAACGTTTAATGCTTATAGAAATATGAGGTTTAGTGCGAACGGTGAACGCCGGGCTGGGAGCGACGCACAATGCACTTCCTGACTCCGCGGGGCATCCGCGGCCGCGACACGACTATACTCCGCGCCTTCCGCCTGGGGCTGTGCCTGCTGTACATTCTTCACTAACTCCTGGACTAAGCTTCATGAGAAGACTCAACTGTAACTAAAAATCTATTTAGCAACTTTATGGTAGTCCTAGTGTAACACAGTTTTACGCGCAAAATAAAGGACACCACATAAAAAGTTTCTAATGTACTTATTTCGTTGTGGTTTAGATAATTCGAACTTTATTACGATACAAAGTTGTACCCTGTACGATACACGTACAGAACCATTTAAATCGAAAATAAGTAGCCAAAGACGCGGCGAAAAGTTTCGTGTAAAAGTTCTCGGTGAAAGAAAATAAAATCTGACAAATATTTTATCGCCATTTATAGAATACCCGCGTGTGTGATTCAGTACCCTCCCCCTCTGCCCCCCTCGCACCCCGCTGACCCAGATGATCCCGCCCTCAGCCGCACACACACTACATCAATTAGATCAAGTACTTGCGAGAAATGTTATAAAAATACATTTACATTCGGAGGTGTCTCGAATCTACGGACAAAAATATAAATTTCACCGCGCAGAATGGCGGCACAAAAATGTGAAAAATTAATTCGTATCTGGCTACAAATGTAGCTCGATTTGTCTCCTGAGCTGAGCTGAATCTATGCCAAGGTTCAGGTGGTATTTCTGTAAGCTCAGGCATTTAATTTGTAGGTCAAGTAATTCACAACATTTATTTCCCGGACTTAAAGTTACTGAAACTATTAAGATCTGTCTTGTCACACTAATTAACCCAAACACCACAGGACGAGGCAATCGGACATTAGAAGACGTTTAGTCGAGTCAGTGTTAATACAGCATAATTAATTATAATGATATTACCGATTTGACAAACTAAATAGTATATTTTAAGTTCAATTCACAAAGGTAAGGAAATAACATAACGCCCTAATGAAGAATTTAATTACCCAAACGAAATCTGGATTAAATTAAAAACGAAAAATTCCGCTGCAGCTGAAAGAAGCTGAGTAATAGTTTCGTTTTTACTTTGAAAACAAAAAATTGTAAAGGTCGGCCATTTGCAAATTTAAAAAATCTCTTTTCTTAATTTATGTTCCTTCTAAAAAGTACGATAGCGTAGCAGCAGGGTAGAGTCACTGCATTCATGGAAATGAGTCGATGAGGTGTGCATTTGGCTTGCAATTAGTGAATACACAGATTTTAAATATCATTTTCATTTATTCGAAACAGCTAAAATGTCAGATACATGTCTGAAAAATGGTGGCTTCAGAGTAAAAGTTGTGACTACGTAGCAGTACAGTCAGCTGCATATATATGATTACATTATACAAAACTTTTTACATCACAAGTATTGGCCTTGAATACTCGCAATTAACGAATAAGAGCATACGTATTTATCAAAGCGAAGGTCATACAACATCCTATTGTTTTGTAAAGTATACATTATTTTGTAGCTGACTGTATGTACCTATGATATGTGGTAGATTTGTTTGTAGTATATTTAGATAGGAATACTTTGCGAGGAGGAATATAAGATAAATAGCGTAATATAAAATGGAATATATTTATAAAACTAACATCACAATAAGATGTGTGCTGTTTGCTCGGGCCGGGCGACGGCGACGCGCGACGCGCGACTCGCATCTAAAATTTCGTTTGAGATCCGAAATCCGTTTGAGTTTGAGGAGTTATATTTGAGATAGGAGAAATGCAAAGAGATTCGCGTGACTTAGTACAAATCGATTCCTTTTATGAATAGATATGAACATTTCAATTTACATAACAAATAATCGACGTGGTATTTACTTCAATTTACTATTTAAATGCAATACAGCCGTTGATGTTAAACAACACTATAACTCTATCAAAAAAAGATTTTTAGCAACAAATTACTCAAAATTTACTAGAGATCTAAATTCACTTTTCAGTCTTGCCTTTTTTTGTTCCTGAAATATATTTAAGTAAAGTATTCAATAGTAGCAAGTGCAAGTCGCGCGGAAGCGGGAAGTGTTTTGAATGGCCGTTTCTTCTTCATTACATTATATCAAATGGCACAATTTGCATAAAAGTCTCAATGAAATATGGGCGCGCGCATCTACTGAATATTCAGCGGCGCCGTCCCGCGGATTAAAATAATATTTCACGGAGAGACAGGAAATTAAATTCGTTTTATTGCCTTTGTCGCCTATTGCCGTGCTCCGCCGTGCTCCGCCGTACGTCGCGCCTCGCCCGGGCCCTACGGCGCACAAAAAACCTCAACTTTTGTTTCCACTATTTGCTTCATTTGCTTTTCGTTTACATTAAACGCTTTGCAGAACTTTTATTCCTCCTATTAGGAACGTAATAAAATGTTTAATCTGAAATTTTCCCAGTTAATTATTCCTTTTTACACCTTTGTAATTCTTGCTTTAATTTGGCACTATTGTGGCGGTAGTTACGTAGCTAAAGTAGCAGCAAATTTCGCTAGTGCTGTTAATAATACTATTAAAGGATTTTTTATTTAAATAACAATTATGATATATTGTAAAGTGAGCAGCGATGGGCATACAGTAACAACGATTCCGTTCATTTGTTGGCGGCGCTCGTTTAATATGCAAATTAAATTTCAAATATCAGCTGGAATTCACAGGATAACACGAAGCGGTAGTGTTTGCACAACACACACACACGTTATATCAGTGAAATACGTCCCAATATACGCCGCGTCGTGTTGATTTTATTCATATATTGTTAAACATAAATTGATTAATCATAGGAAAGAGAAACGAGTCACCACACTTTGATTACCATATGTAGTCTGCGCCAATAAACATATCCTAGAATATATAAATACCTTATTACTATCTACTAACTCTTTCCTAATAAAATGTAGTCTTCAGTATCATCTTACATTGATTCCTGCCGCTGAGTTCAAACATCGTACGACACGACAGACCACCAGGTACCATCTACAACATTTTGATCCGTTCACTTGATCTTGTTCACATATCCGCGTTGTCGAATAGTCTGTTTTCGGCGGTATCTACAAACAGGTACTAGTATCACCTTTTCAAAGGCCGGCAACGCATCTGTTGTTCCTCTAGTATTGCTGATGTCCATGGGCCTCGATGACCTTTTGATCGTTTTCATTATAAAAAAAAAACAAAATCATATTGACCTGATTTCATAACAATTTATGCACCAGTTAATCCAGTCCTGTATCAATATATTGTTTTTTAAAATCAAACCTAAAAAATAGTTCAATTTTCCGCTAACGAAATGGCAGAATATTTCCATCGCCTGAAAATATTTTTTTCGCTTGAAGCATTGACCTTAATCTCACAGACAAATATCGTCGTCGCCATGAATTTTGGCACACTCAGACCGGTCGTTATGGACGCGATAAATCCTTATGTATGTATATGTGTGGACAATTCATCCATACGTTAAATATGTTTGTTTCCCTCTCATATGTATATCATTCTCTCGTGTTTTGATTTCAATTACCATGATCTCTTAACCTTGAAATGTGAAATGAATATGATGTTTGCAATTTTATTGTGTCTTACGCACTACTTTTTTGTTTGATAAATGTTACTTAAAATTCTGATCGTTGTAAGCCATTTAATTACCAAATTTCTCTTAATCAGTAAAGTGTACAAAAAATTGCAAAACATTTCAAGCGCAAAGGAAACAACAAAAACATTTATTGATTCGATTTCAATCGGTTTTGTTTTAGTCGGTAGGGAAGACAGGATTGGAGCTTCGCTTCTACTCTCCAGTGTGCTCACACAACCGTAAGGACTTTGCAGCAATGTCATTAATTGCACATTTGTTTTGAATAGATTAAAAATTCTATTTGAAATAAATATGTGACTGTGAGTCTGTCATTAAACCAGTGAATAGAGCGCGAGCGCAGGCTCCAGAGTTAAACGCTAATGTCATTGAATAATTCAATTTATCTTTTTAAAGCGAAGCCTTTTGAAAAATTATTTAAATTCTCCGCGGCGACAACCAGTATTACGGGGCTTTGTATAAATTAGAATGACTAATTTTTTTAATTAAAATGATATGAGCAGTAAATGTAGGTCGGCGGTACCTCCGCCGCCCGCC
>NW_013525058.1:3893954-3894821 GCF_000836215.1 Papilio polytes | reverse complement strand
AGAGGATATTTACAGATACCACAACGTACAGTATATGTGACAGTTATTGTAATTGGTTTTGTTTAGTTCAAATAATAACTACAAATAATTATAATAATACATACAAAAGAGGATATTTCAACTTCCTATGCATCTACACCATCAAATCTACTTTCCCTTGCCATCCTATCTTTATCAGAAACGCTTGGGAAAGGATTTAAGAAACGAAACGCAGAATTACTTCGAATACACGTCTGTTTTTTGTATTGTCGTGGTATTGCACTGGGCGAGTCAACCCATTTGTGAAAATATATTAAAACGGACTCTACCACTGTTAGATATTCAGGCAGACAAAGTTCTAAACGTGGAAAGTGTTGTATCAACACTATTGCTGTTGCAAACTGTAACACTTGTATAAACATTTTAAAAGCACAACCATAAAAGTTAGTCATAGCCAGCGGGTCAGTGAGCAGTTTGCGCCGACGCGACGCGCACTCGCCAGCCGTGCGCGCAGAGCAACACCTCACGGCGATTGCTGTTTACTCTGCAAATTATACTTCGCAATGAGCAAAGTTGAAAATTGCAATTACACTGTAATTTAATATTAGCAAATATGTTTCTAGCTAGATTACGAAGGTTTTGCTTTTTTACAATAAAAATATTTAGAAATAAAAAGGCTGCTTTGGTGGGTTGAGCTAATTGAATTATGTGTGGAAAAAACATTTTCCTGTAAATGGAATGTAGTTCAAAGTATTTACTATTAAACAAATATAGGAATTACTATGGAACAATTCACTTTCAGCATAAATTAATATAAGATGGGATCGTTTGTCTAAGTCTTGTTTGAGTAGGCACAGACGATAGAAACAATAGAGAGAATTCAATTTC
>NW_013525058.1:3882429-3893899 GCF_000836215.1 Papilio polytes | reverse complement strand
CGAATGGTTTTATGCAAAATAACATTTGCAACTTCCGCATCCGCTCATATTTTTTATTCCTCCGACGAGATTCAACTAAGCATTAATATCTGGCTGCGTTCAAATGGATACTCATTCATACACTTCCCAGCTCTGCCACAGACAAAAGAATAACTCTCTGTATAATTATAATGATTGCAAGAATGTCTATGATGATAATTTTCTACATTTTCATGTTTTAACTTCCTTCAATTAAAAGATAATAAGTTTCTTATAGAACTTTAACATGCGCCCAATTTTAGCTTTGTTATTTTAAATAGTGAAGGGATGTTCCATTTGATTTATTAGTGGTGACGTCACAACGGTCGTATCCATCGACATGACTCCCACGGACAAAGTTTGGGCCACACATCACTACGGCTTCGTTTTGTCCCGCGTTCTGCAATTGTCAAACTAAATTTTACCTACTTTTTGTCTATGTTTTCTTAACAGAGATTTCAATAAAATGCCATCATTAATGCCCAATTAAATGCGTAATGTTACAAAATACCAACCTCTTTACCTCTTTCGGAAAGATGTTAAGAAGTAGTGGCGTATATTGGAACTTTAAAGTAAGAACATCATAAAACGGCAGTAGTCGTAAGTTATGGTATGAAAAATACTCATAAGCAGAATTTCTTGGCGGCCTGCCTACAATTTTAAATTGTGAAGTGTCCGCGCCAAGCAGATGAACATTTCTATCAACGTTTATAAAATGTTTGTTATAATTTTCTAAAACAATTTCATTCGTTCTCTATTTTAATTAAAACTTAAAGGATTCATTTTAATTACATCTGTAGAAACGGTTTTAATAATGTTACTAAGTAAATACTCATACTTCAAGTATCTATAACTACATGTTCGATCAATATTTACATCAAATCATTTCAGCTGAAAACCGTTAATACAAAGAATTATTTATTTCTTTGTCTTCACATATCATTGTCAAATTTAGATTTTTACCATTTATGAAAATAATTCCATCGTCCTTTGTCCACATAACTTGTACATAGAAAACAAAGAGAAAAAGATTTAAGCAGAGGAACAATTCGGAATAGAGTTAGGGAATTTCCCCCGACAAAGGCTACGCCTGACCCCAATAAACAAACTAGAATGTGTCCCTCAAGAAATGTCCGATCAGAATTGCGATGTCCTTTTGTGTCCGAGGCTCTGCTCACCGCCGCGGCGCCGCGCCCTGCCTACATTCGTAATAAGGTTACATCGGAGGCTGTGCATAATTGAGATGAGGGAAGAGCGTCCGCGCACCCTGTACATCCCCCACAACTCGTACCCTGTCTCCCCTCGGCCTGTCAATATGTAACAGCATTCTCAAGTGTAACGTCGATCATACGTGAAAATAGCTCCTACATAAATATTCTTATACCTGTGATGTCAGTACAATACTAAACCCTAGTAGAGATATATTTTAGTCTATTTTACTGGTGCATAGTAAAGCTACCACAGTTTACCAATTTGTAAAGGCAAGTGAGCAAGAAAGTGGCAAAACGTTTATCTGAGCGGCTGGCCCACGGTGCGGAGTCGGTGCCAAAATACAACCGCAGGCTAAGCCCAGGGGGAACAGACTATGCAAATGTAACTTGCTCATATTTCTTACTGTCCGCCTTACGTAAGCCTTTCTTCACCTAAACTTGAATAACTCAACAAATCTTTTTCTAGTGAATTAAGTACTTCTATATTATTTTCTAATAGGTTTAGAGTTTTTAAATTTTTTTATACACGCTGTGGTTGGTTACAATACTTTGTAGACATAGATAGGTTTTGTATCGGTTCATAAGAGAGCATTGAGCGTCGGCAATGCTCCGTCTCTGCCAGATCATATTCAGGCGTCATATCTCACGCGCCAATGCCGGGCTCGCCTCGTAAACCACTTTTGTGCCGCGCTTATAAACACTGTTTGTTATTTTACACTTTGAAAAATATCACCAGGCCATAATTGCAAAAAAACTTGCATACTTTATTATGAAATAGTGTTATTATATTAAAAAAATGACAAAAAAAACAGTGTAACGCAACAAAACGACGCTTACAGCAAAAAACAATAATACAGCGAAAAAAGTGGCAACAACACGTCGCGTCGAGGCGAGTCATCGTGAAAAGCGTTCCATTAGACGGCAACACAGGGCCGGATTTAGTTCACATTATCTGGATAATATGTCGCCTTTTTAAACGGCGCGGATACGGCTGGAAAGGCTAAATCAAAAACGTGAGGCGACAAACAACAATTTGGGAGGGGGTAGAGAAGAGCGCGTAGGGGGCGTGAAGGGGGGCAGAAAAAGTGCCTGCACGAGGATTTATCGTCTCCGCAACGATCGCTTTAAACGGTGCGTGCCAGCGCCGGGCTGCGGGCTGCGGGCTGCGGGGCTATCAGCGAGCCGCGGACTGAAGCCATATCACAAGTGAAACGTCACTCATTACTCGCTACTGAAAACTCACACAGAAATATAAAAGCCTATTCTTTTAGAATTAACATTCCTTAACTTATTTGTACTACAGACGGAATCCTGATTAAACCAGGTCTATAATCGATTGTTCGATTCGATTGATCGATCGGAGAAGATTGGGCATTTTACATTTCTAAGAAATTGTAACATTTATTGGTCTATGATTTTGAAGGAGAAATCTGTGAGATATCGACATCAGATAACATGGTATTCAGCCAGGCGTTATCTGGAAAGCGAACACAATTGAGGCGCCTCCATTCAATACACTAGGTCAAATGCTCTGCCTGTAGCCTCCTGCTACTGTAAACTGTCTACATTTGACTATTAAACTGGCATTTATGTAGATATTCTTGTTATTACTTTATGCATAAAAAAATCATAAAAACTCAGTAGTAAACAAACACAAGGTTATCATTACCTCAAGTAGTTTTTTTCTCTAAAAACAGGTCAGTACTCAAACAATAAAAATATTTCATCCGAAAATATCAGAATTTATCCGCCGCCAAATCGAATTATGGGCTTGATATCTCAGCCGGCTGTAGGCACTACGGCACTACGGCACCGCACTACTCCAGCCCACTTTAATACTTACGAGTATGAGCCTGTCTATCAGACATCGTTAGTTCAACGCGAACTGATACATTATGTGAGTTTGAAGGGAGTAATTTACCTCTTCTTGTATTGAAATTTATGACTTTCTACGGGATATTACAGAAAAAACATTGATTGAAACTGCGATTTTAAAACGAACATTCCATTCAAAGGTTATATTATAAACGGCATTTCCTTAGTTACAATTTGGGCGGTTAACAAAGTAAATTAGTCTGCAAGGCGGGAGGGGGGTGACCGGGGAGGAGGGCGTTCGTCCTGCGGCGACAGTGACGGATGCCCAACAACTCGACGAAACCCGCCTCTTGACGAGACCTCAAAATATATACACACGTCGTCCGTTCATATTCTTTAATTTTTGTGTAAAACTTTTAAAATAAAATTAATAACGAAATGTTTCAAGTTACAATAAATCGTGTGTAAATAATAAAGTTTCACAATGCTACGTACAATGAGGAAACCACAGTTTTCAATGTGGTGTAACTCAAGATTTTCTCTCGAGGCAGAAACCGTGTTACACTTTTGTGGTCAACGCGTAGAAATTCTCTGCCAGGATATCTGTAGATTGCTCTCGCTTATAACAATCAAGTATTCTATTTTATTACCCCAAGGTGAAAAGATGATTATGAAGTAGACCTTACGTGTGTTACAAAAACATCCAACAAGAGATAGGGCTATTTAGGAACCAAAGAAGCGCATTAAAGCAACTCTTAAATTATTTGTAAGGTTACTAATTCCCATGTCGACACCATTGCACATCAGTCTGCAGTACAAATTAGTGTACGCGCGTCATATTAAGTCAAATAATTCCATTAAAGGCAGTGGTCCGCGCCTGTGCGATCCGCGGGCGAGGTGCGGCGCGGTCGGCAGGCCCACTGAACCATCACGGTTGGTTAGCGGCACAAAGCGATCGCGTAACGAGTTGCTGCCCGCCCCAACTCCTGCCCAGCTGTGAGCTGTCGACTGTGGGCTCGACAAGTTCACATTAACGGATCTCATTTCGTTCCAATTCATTTTGGAATAATAACGCTTTGTTAAGACCTCAAAGTAACCGAATAAAACATGAATTTATTTCTATTTGAGGTATAAATTTCCTAAGACCGAAAACTGATCGAACCGATGTGACAGTGACAGATAACCTCTGGCCGACGATAAACCGCACCCGATACTGCCTGTTGCTACAAATTAAGTTTAAATAAGATCTGTTTCTTTTCAAATTCCGGCGGATTCATCCCGAGTTTGCCGTGAATACAAAAAGATCAGATAAATTACATAGTATACTCGTACATAAATGAAAAAAACATCATAAAATGACTTACGTCGGTATATTTGCGCATATATAATGATAAAAGGAATATACAGTAGAAATAATGTTGTAGGTAACACGTGTCTTACTGCAGCAGAGCACAATATTTAAGAGAGATCAGATTAGCTGCTATTAGCGTCAGACTTAGCGTATTTACGGCTCAAAACCTGTTAGTAATATTAACGAGTTTCCAGAAACTTCATGTAGTCTAAAGCAAAATTATTCCGACCAAATAAAGTATAGAATTTAATCCCACAGAAAAGAATCCCACAGACGCTCACTTATGCCTTTATTGAGTTTATCAAAATGTTGAATGTTTAAATTCGTTTGTACATGAAACTTTTTTCAGCGGCAATAAAATACAGTTAATACTGTCAGAGCTTACAGAAGTATTTTTGAGTTGTAAATAAGCCTACAAAGGGCGAAGAGGCGCAAGCAGCGGGCACAGAAAAGTTCGGTAACAAGGCCGCAAGTTTCGACACAACAATAAAAACTGATAGCGTCGTTGTCTGCCCGCTGTTAGGGCGGAGGCACACCGGCCGCGAATGTGTATAGAGAAATTTAGCTGCTTCTTTTGTTGATGAATAAAAGATTAATTACAACTACTCTAGATTCCGCTCGTCTGTAAACTATTTTACATCTAAAATAAATTGATTTATCTACAAAGGCCTGTTCAATTAGACATTCTGATCTTCGCGACCTTTGTTAGAATTAATAAATGATTTCGATCGGCTTTTGTTTAAAATATAAACTTGACTAGTGCACATCTTATCTTTGGATTAACAGATAGGAATCAGTTTTCTAGCGATCATATTTTGTTTCAATGAGAAACAGAGAACTCGATCGCCTCAGTATAAAAATCAAAAAACACTAAAAATGTGTTGTGTCAACTAGCAATTAACCCGTGAAACGATGACGCAACAGTTAGGTACCCGACAGTTAAAGCCATTAAACAAATAGATTATACGATAAAAAGCTCCCACGCCGCGTCACCCGACTAGTTGTAAAGTAAACAAGTGTTGTTATCTTGTTGCATTTAAACATACTGTGTGGGAGACGAATAATAAAAAACCTTTAATGTGAATGAACTGTTTGTCCCACGGCATTGCTTGGAAGTTCAACTACAGAAAATCATACCTCCTCCGTTTTGGCAGTTGGTTAAAAATTTGATATAGCAAAAGTATGTTGCCTGTTTGATTTTCCAGTCTTTGATCTATGTCAATTTTCAGCGGTTTAGCCGGTATACTCTATCGAACATCCATCCATATGAATTTTCGTATTTGCTTTTGAATCTATGACGTGATTTCTACAAAAGTTTCTTTACTTGCATGATAAAATTGTCAATATCGGTTCAATATCATCTTAACAAAAAATACTTTCTTTTTCAGAATATTGGTAGTACACCTAAGTTTATTGCATAGAAGTATTGAGTGTAATAATAAACGCCTTATTAAAGTAAACGTATGTTGCATAGTTAAGCGTATAAGCCTGTGTGTGTGCACAATGAACAAAAAAAAGATATCTTAATACACATGAGTCTTTTGCGGTCCCCGCATCAGCGAACTAGTTATAACGGTTTCAACCGCGCCTCAGATATGAAAATGTTTTTTAAAATGTCATAATTACATTCTCTCCCGTCACAAAGAAAACACACACACACACACACACACTCAAACAAAGTTCTCAACTCACTGAAAATGTTTTATGAGCCGCGGTTATTCTTTCATTTCGCATTATAAAAGGAAAGTTGTATTAAAATCTAACATAAAAATATTATTCCATTTACTGAATAAAAATGTTCGCTAAGAAAAGCAATGGTACAGGTTGCTTACTGGATTATTGGATTATTTATATTGCAAAATGTATTACTGTTTATAGAAATATAGAATCAATCGATGAAATTATTATAGTAAACGCCACAAATACAATTTTACGTAAAACACATGACATTTAAAATTACTCATTACCAAATTTTTCAGGTCAAAAGAAATGATATTCACAACTTTGGTCAAAACAAAACGCGTTAATGTCACATATGGTTCGGTTTGATTTATTAATTGACGTCTATTAGACTACATATAATTAAATGGGACGCGCATCAATTAGTAAAGTACATTTACAGGGACGGTGGTTAATTTGTGTTGCAATGCGATCCACTGCGATGTTGGCGAGGCGTTGTCGAGGCGTTGGCGAGGCGTTGCGGCGGCAGTACGCACGGATTAGGCACGCTCGTGCGTTCCGACCGCTCGCTGATATCTAATTGCGTTTTTAATCACGCGATCGTGTCGTTACGCAGTTGTTTATGCCGGTTTAAAATTTAACTGTACGATACATTCAGCGATTTATTTGGCGGAACGCGAACGGTTTTCATGAAATCGATACCTCGATTTCAGCTTTTGTTTGTACGTCGGAAATGATTGTGCATTTTGTGTCGTGGAATTTTATTTTGTTAATTGCTTTGCTGTTGTAAAATTTAACTTTTAGCTAATTGACTGGTAACTGAAGTCGGTATATCTAGGTTAGTATCGACTGCTACGCAAGTACTTAGACAGTAAACATTTTTTTTACAATCGGAAACAATAAAACAATGTTTAAGATATAACACCCAGTAGCTTAGTGGTAAAACAATCTGCCTTCAAATGTGGGGATTTAGTTCATTTTCGGACGATTAGTACGGCAGTTCCTAAAGCAGTTAAATAATTCGTCAGATCACTATCACGTAGACGGGTTAAATGCATGTCACATTTACAAATATGTCCTATAATCCTATGTACAGGAAATTATATTGTTAAAGTTAGTAGTAGATACTATAAAGTATGAAACACAATAATTATGGCTAAAATATAATTAAAACTTGTATACGGTACTAAGAATTACGTAAAAATTAATGTAATCGTGAAAGGCTTACGGTCAGTTTCGTCCGAAGTGGAATCACGAGAAGCTGTCTGCTTAAACAAACTCAATGAACGCTGGTGTCGAGGGCAGGGGGTGGATAGACATCCGACTGGGCGACGTGCACTGAGTACACACTGTATATAGCGGTTGTGCACCACACTCACATGGCAATTCACAGCACAAGCACAGTATCGTTACACAGCACGGCGCTGGTCCGGACCGCGGCGTGCGGTCGCGGCGCGGTTTCCTTCGGACTCTGGGAGCAGTCGATACGGCGTGCGGGCGCGTACTGCCGGAGCGCCGGGCGCGCGCCCTGTCCCCGCCCCCCGCCAGCTTCAGCGCTGAAGCTTTCAGGAGCGGACTTCAGCCCTCAGTTACAGGATGTATAGCTAGGGCGCGCGCCGCGACGTCGCTTGCCACTCGCTAGTTATTTAATTATGCCATGTATTAAGTACGCTCCATTTGTTAATTATGAGACACGTCAATATACAGCTAAAGCAAAGTGTGCCAATTTAAGTATATAAAAAATATAATTTATAGTTAAATAGTACATTATTAATGGATCTAGAGACGTTATGCATCTGTAAACAACTTAAATTTTATCATTTAACTAATTAAAAAAAGTAGCTTAAAAATGTCACCTTACCCTTTTTAAAACGGACTTTACTTGTTATCTAAAGTTGCAGGTAGAGCACTTACGTCCTTAATAACGATTAGAATTTCATGGTTCCGCTATACAAACATAACGGAAAAGTTACAAATCGCAAATATTTTATACTTAAAGAGTCGCTTGAATATTGGATTTTGTGTTTGCATGGTTTATAACACGTGTACGGGAAGCATTGATCGGTGGCGCCTAGACTATTATATTAGTGTAATTTGACTTTACTTTATTAACACGGAGAGAGAGGCTGGTGGTGAACCATGCCTCGAGTCGATCTATTTACAACATTACGGTCGCCGTTGCAACAGACTGGGGTATTTTGTGCCGTAACCCGAACCTGTTCTAGTACTGACTATTACTGTATACACTCACTTACATTATTTGGTATGCAAGCAACGAGCAAAATATGTAAATCAAAACATATCTCGTGCTAAATCTCTCGACTCGAGTCAAATAATCGTAGAAATATTAAAGTTGTTCTTTGCAGCGTGTGTTGCGCACACGTGTCACCAAATATTATGTAGAATTATATAAACGCTTTTTAAAGTCAAATGTCACTTAATACTTGCAGCTGCGCCAGCCGGCAGCGCGCAACACCAGAAATGTAGATATAGGAGACTTCAAGCGTACGTGCAGAAATAGACCTGACATCTGACTTACTTTGTGACAATCTTCTTTACTTACAAAGACACACTACAGCAGAAATTCGGTCAGAACAATATTATTAACTTTCCTGTAATTAAAATATTTGCAAGATATACATATAAGCTTTGACTCGAGTATCGCTTTAATACTTGAGGATATACAGTTCAATAATTTGAATGATTGTTACTGTATTCAATAATTCAATAATTTCATCAATATAATACCGGAGAATATTAAATAGCTTAATATTTTCCGGGGCCACGTAAATTCTTTTGAAAATTAATTTCATCATTCAGTAGTCGGAAACAAAAATATAACTTCAGTTGTCGGGCCGGAATTCCAGTTAAAATGTTGAGTTATTCCTTCGTCTGTCGGTACATGATTGATTGCGAATATTCCTATCTGTCGGTGTCGGCGTCGACGTCGGCGTCTGTTAACTTCACTGTTATATTAAACAACAAAAGTAACGTCTCGATGTCAGATCAAACGTCAAAACATTTTCACTTGCAATTGTTTTCAATTTACCAAACAATGAATGTGGACATTTTATTTCTGCACAATTGAAATACTTTTTCCTAAACTGACAGGAAGGTGATGTTATACTTGTTTATTGGTATAGTCAAACAAGGATATCATAACCGGTGAAGGAGTAAACTATCGAGGTTAATTGTTTCAAGAAATAAATAAAAACTACTTAGAAATAGAGAGTGACAGCAAATATCGTTAGTGAGCTGTCATAATTTAATCTGACCTATGTTCACTAAGAGCGCACACATAAAGTTATGTTTAGTGAAAGGACTAAACTATCGCACAAATGTTTAGTCGCGCTTTGATTCCAATAAGCTTATATGGAGGTGCGGACACTACTCGATTTGTTGTGCAACTAAACAGTTGAATTGGCTGCGAAACAGTCGACAATCGAATGCGATTGCGTAGTCAAAGATGTGCGCCCGCTCTAACTTCATTATTGTACGACCGTATTCCTGGAGGCAAGCAAAACACTACATTTATCAACCCTCTTCGACGAACTTAACAGTACTATTGCAACCCTTTTCTTCAATAAATTAGTTTTCAAAAATTGATACACATTACTTTCATGTTTGAACATATTATCAAGCGATACTTTAACTATATCTTAATATATGAAACTCTTAGAGTCTCGACTCGATGCCAGTTGACTAACCCCGTTGTAACACTACAGCTGCAAAATTAAATTAAAATTCCATTGTTTTATTGCTTTTATTCAAATATTGCGAGTACGAAATTGTTTAAGGGTTTTTGTATTTCGTTCCAAAAAAAGTTTATATTCATTTGATTACGTTTACATGTTATTTTGAAAATTACGTTTTTATTGGTTTCTATTACATGAAAATAAAGGCTAAATATTTTTTTTTAATATAATGACTGTGTTATTGTGAGAAAATGTAATAGTTAGTTAGTAATTAAACAATAGAAGGGCAGAAACAATCCGTGTAGTTGTAGCACAAGAACGAAGACGAGTTGCGAAGTTATTAGCGGAGTGGGTGAAAGTAAAGTTATTGAAGTATCCCGGGCTTGCTTGCCGCGCGGCCTCGCTAATTGAAGACAGATCTATTTTTACTCTATATTTCTATCTTAGTACAGCCTAGTCTTCTAAGGAAAAGTTATTCCAAGTAAGTTTTAATAAGTTTTTTTCATTTAATGTCTAACAGAAAATGTAATTAGTTATCTGGAGAAAGAAGTTTTCGACGCGTAGCCACTGCGTACTCAAAGCGATTGAATTACAAATAAGTATGCAGTTAACTACCTTTTAAATCGTTCAAAAACAATAAGTCATACATACATATAAACACAAATACTAATAAGATACATTGCAATATAATCTATTATACTACGACCAAAAATTTTAAGACAATAGAGAGAATCCATTTCGTAAACATCACTCATACGACAATAGTAATTGGTTTAAATCCTGTACTGTTTGTGGCACAAAATATGTCATTACAATCCTTGCATCAAAATAAACTTGAAATGATAAAATATTTTGATAAATTAATCATGCATATAGGTATTTTTATATTTAATAAACGGTTGTTCCAGCAGCTGCGTTCTCCATACCGTTTGATTAATTGTGCGTCGAAAGACATATGTCAAGTACTATGTATGGCATAAAAGGAATTTTACGACTCTGATCTAAAAATAAAAAAACTGGTAAATATGTCTTACAGTTTGGTATCAAATATATTACGTATTCGAATATCAACGACAATATCTTAACCATGTAAAAAGATCTCTTTTTGTTAATTATTTAGTCACCGACATCCATCGGGAATACGAGATTTATTAAGGACGGGACAAATGTAAATGTTTGTTAAATTTATAAGCTAAATTAATTAAATCCAAAGTTAATTATCCCTAGTTATATTTGTGTAAAGTCTGGCTTTAGAAAATTCGCTGCAAAACTCGATCAAAATTTAAATGAATTGCGAATTCACGCTGCGTTCTTTTAAATTGCGTTTCTATTTACGGATGGGAGAATGTGGCTAAAAAATACAAAGATACATTTCTCTTGTTGTTTTCTTACATTAATCAGACGAGGTACGGTGCGGGGTGGCGCGGGGTAGTGCGGGGGTGTGCGGGGCGCGGGGTATCGGCCCAAACATCGGAATGACTCGAACGTGACTAGAAAAGGTACATCACGATATATCTTTGTGCGTCGCAACAACATCCAGCTAATTTATTTTGTTTCGATACATTTTTTAGACGTATCGAGCTCTCGATGGAATTGAAGTGCGCCTTCTTTTGTGGGGAAGACATATATCATCGGAATGTCTCGCGTCGTCAAAGTATCCAATTACCTAATCGTTTTATCTCAGACAAAGGAGATAGGCT
>NW_013525058.1:3871806-3881915 GCF_000836215.1 Papilio polytes | reverse complement strand
TTGGTAAAGTCTTATAAATCTTCTTAGAACTAAATTTGACACTCTTAAGTTACTTATGTAGTTTCTCTTGCCAATGTCTGGACTATTGTATTCTGAAAAGTTGATTGGTTGTGAAATATGTCATTTGTTTGGCAACATCTGCGGCCCGAGCGCGCTGTTGCCGGTAAGTTCTCCAATCGGAAACTCCCCGCCGCTGCTTCTAACTTCTCGCCGTTTGTTACGACTAATTGTAAAGAAAATCCATTTCCGTTAATTATGTTTTGACTTACTGTTGCGATATCAAAAGTTTGCAAACTTCAACGGAAAGCCGCATTGAGAAGCGAACATTAACCGGTTCAAGAACAAGAAAAGCTTTTTGCATCTCCTGTTCATATTAATTACTTTTTTCTTGAGAAATAAATGTTCTATGAGTCATCTAATGGCATCTGATCACCGAACTGTCTTACCCCTTATTTAATTTCTATCGACGTAATAAAATATGGTGACGGTTCACAAAACAAAGGGAATTAGGCTTAACTTATCCGTACTTACACGTTACACGTAATACTAAAACGGGTCGGCTGTTAATCGGCTTTGATACACGCTAACGATCTCTGAACATTCATTATTAATACACGGCCCATTGCGTTTTAAATAGAACATCGATTTCCACGGAGAATGGGTCCTGTAAAATACAAGTTTTAAACACAGGTGTGTGTACATCGCCTGAGGTTTATCACATAATTTTTTCTAAGCAAATAAATAGATTTAATATTCATAAACCCCATAAATATTGTAATGAAGAATCTGCACCCTTGCGGGTATTAAAAAAGCAACAGTTTCAAACAATACGACTGCAGCACCTTTATTCTTCCAGCTCGACCTCGATTTGCCACACATAAAAGCAAAGCCTCCTTTGAATGAATGAAACAGGACACGAACAATGTCAGCCCCCAACGGATTTCCCTCAACAAATAACACCTCTTTTCAACATATTTTTTGGAATCGCCCGCTCTTTCTGCGCTCGGTGCTCTGTGCGTTCCTCGCCGCAGAATGACCTGTAATTAACATCGCTTTCAATGACAAAATGAACTCTTGTTCAAATCTCACGTCTTTGTTAAAGTAAAACAATGAATTGAATGAATGTTTTATTCAACGTTATACTCAAAGTCATCCTGTCCGATTGCAGACCATTACGCTTACCTAATCAATGTAACTTTACAAGTAGACAACTCCCTAGTTCTATCTATAGTTGTATGGATCATTGATCTTTTATGCTTAATGCTTTAAATTTGACTTCAGTCTGAAGATCAAATGTCATATGTCTGGAGCAGCTTTATATGTAGCTATTTGAATATATTTCAACTCCGCGCCCCGCATGGCTCAACATGCACACTTCAATTAGTTTGCGAACAGACAAGTTTTGATGCTGTTACAATTAACTTAACGAACAGATGACGTTCAGTTACATTGTAAGACGATACAACTAGACAGGTGTGTTGGATTTTTGATACATGTTTTCTACACTTCTATATAATATTATGTCTACTATATTAGTATAAACTATATTATTACTTATAGAAAACATAAAAGCAAACACTATACACTCAACAGCCGATATAATTGCTGGTGCTGTTTAAAGTGTCTTTACCCCGCAGCGTGCGCCCTCATCAAAGTTGTGTCAAGCAATTGACACCGATATGCAGTTTGCAATCAAAGAGCGTAATTACATTTCTTTACACACGCAATCCCTCTACACACGTATACATGAGGTCGGAACATTATCGTTCAATCGAAAGCAATAAAGCAAAAAGATCTGAGACATTTAAAAGTTTTTTAGAAGCAACTTGTAAATCTATTTCCTAGATATTAAATAGCAAAGTTCTTTCCACGTTAGATATATTACTAAACTAGATGTGATCTAGGTTGATCTAGATTGGCTTTGACGTAACAAGAGCACAGGTGACGTTCATTTAAAGGAATTAAGCGATTAAATACAGACAAGGGATTAATTCCTTTACCGTATCGGAAATATTATTGTTATTTGTACTCTATTTTATTACTTGTTTCTTGTACAATTATTGTTCGATTTAAGTACAATTTCGTCACGTATCTATACTTATATTATGATGAAAGAATTGTAATTTTGTATGATAACGATTCACGTAAAAACTATTGGGCAGACTTTACAAAATTTTTCTCTATTAAAAAGGTAATTTATATCTGAGTAACATAGACTATAGTTTTTACAATTTTTTTAATTTTACGAGGACGATGTTGCAAGCAACAGCTAGTTACTAATAATTATGATTTATCTTCTATCTTTTGGCTAAAACCTTAAAACTGGTATACATCGATTGAGTTTATTGTCGAACACACTAGAAAAAGTTGATAACTACATAATCATTAAATAATCAACGTTTTTATTCTTTGTCACAATCGTAAAACATAAAACAGTTAGTCACATAAAACTCGTATGAAATATGAGGCACATGTCTCTGGGAGATGTTTGAGGTATGTTACGATTGTAGCGACATATAAACATACAGATAATACGTTTTTATATATGTTTGTACAACGCACTCACAGAATTAACCATATTTTATGACCAATTTCACCATCATTCTTTCTTTATTCACAAGTCAGTCCTACATCACTTTCCTAACTGGAGTAAAGGTGCCCGTTTTAGAAACGTGTAAGATATAAAAAGTTGCGTTTAGAAATTTCATTATAAGTCATTGAATAGATTCGCTTCGTATAAAATTCCAATGAAACATTTGATTCACTTACATCAATAAATTAAACAGCAATAAATTAATAAATAAACGTAAAATATTTTGATAGTTCTGTTTGCTTTTAACAATAGGCCATATATTAGTGAACATGCAACTATCAATCGTTGGAACGCTTCCAAGCACTAAAACACAACCAGTTTGAGTTCGCGTTTCAAGAGTTTCCCGCACATTCGAAATATTAACTTTTGCACAAACACCGCGCGGATTTACTCAAACTTCGATCTTCCCACAGTTTGACCTCGAGGAGATATCTTCAGGAATTATTATAAATAATTTATAAATTAGAACTGGCTATAAAAACTTGCACTGCAAGATTTAATTTTTAGAAATGTTATGCTATTTCCATTTTACGAACAATTTGTCAAAGATAAATAACTTAGGGGTTTTATGTCCGAATAGTATAATTCCGCGGACGTTTCTCGTAAAGCAACGAATGGCGAAACAAACGGTGTCATAAAACTGTGGCCAGCTGCCTTCGTCCGCTAGAGGGCGCTTTACGAGAGCGTCGCTCGGACGTGATAACGTAGCATAAATGTATATGTCACAAGCATACATCGACAAAAACATATGTAACTAAAACACATGTTTTTTCTTTCTCCACGAAAAGCTAAGTTAGATATACAACTTTGTCTTCGTAGCGCTTATAAATTGTAATGTAATTCGATTTGTATTAAAATTTATATCTGCACAAGGTTAAAAATATTACGCGTTTAAAATTGCAAATCGCCAATTGGATAATATAACTATTTTGTAGTTTGTACAAGTTACAAAAACATTTTTGAATATCTTCTCAGGCTGAAATAACTGAAATAATTTTGATTTAGTAGTAAATTAGAAATGGAATTCAATAGCGGGATTGAAGTCCATTTCTAATTTAGGGTCGCAGTGCACAGGCCCGGCCGTAGCGCTGCTTTCCGCTAAGTAATCAAAATGTACGATCATTTCCGAGCGAAATGTAATCCTTAATTCATGGGAAATATTCAAAATAGATTTTCTAGAATTACTTAACGAAAAATCATTATTTTCAATCGAGATGCAAGTACAAGTATCGAAAGTGGAATCCTTAACCTTGTCTTGTATTATCAATCGAGAGACATATTAAATGTGTAAGATCTCACAAACTGGCGAAGGCGCTGTACTCGACAGAAGCAGGGCCGATACGTCTCTTGGCAATCGTCGATTTACTGACTGCTACGGCCATTGTTTTATGGAGCGCGCTCTGTGACATTTTGCCAATTCCTTGTACAAATAGTCGAATATATTGTTATCTACTTTTTTATTTTTATTTAATTCACTACAACGCCAAAGGTCGCGTTTTATCTCACGTTATGATAAATTGCTACGAAAGTGCTACGGAACGGTTACGCTCGAAGAAAAATGCAGACATAGATAAACGTATACCAAATAAATGGTTTATAACTACATCTTCAGAACAACCAACTAAAAATTATTATGATTGCACCTTCTTCAAGGGAGCCTTTCGTAGTAAATTACTGTAAAAATAATTTATTTTCGTATGCTTTGGAAAGTAATCTACTTTCCGAATGATTACACACAGTTGCATAGAAAGAAACTTCTTCGAAATTAAATTAAAAAAGAAAATAAGTCGAAGCCAAAGGAGTTCATTGGCTCATCCCATTAGGCGTCTGACTAGGAGCAGGGGAGGGGACATCTCTGTCGTAGCCGATATTATCGCTCTCAGACGAGCTAATCTAAATGTCTCTCAGGTGGATTCAAAAGTAAAGCTCTTGGTCTATGTGTAGACGTTACGATGCATTGACTTTATATCTATATCCATTTACTTACAAATGCATCATTTGCAAGTAAATGAGGTGAATATAGAGATGGTTTTATCAAAAGGATGATACATTTTGTACCTTTTGTAATGTGAGGCTAGGCGATCATGTTCTATGATAGTTTTTAAGGCTGATTCTAAAGACAGTTGACAAATAAGTATCTCTTAGTTAGGGTACTTTAAGACTTAAAAACAAACAAGGCAGGTTATTAATTTGAAGTCCAGATTCCTGCCTGTAGAGCCTCTTTGCTACTGCAACTGCTTACCTGTTAACTTTCTCATCGTCTATTTGTCTCACCTCTAGTTTGAGAAACGTGTCATTGTTAGCTCTTCGTATTTCAAAATCAGTGTCAAAGTAATTTAAACACCAATTAGGTAAACTATAATTCAGTATTCGAAAAGTTTAAAATTAATTAACGACATAAAACGAAATCTCATCTAGAAACTCAAATGGAATATTTTAAAACGCTGGACGCTTTAGTCCCGGGGAATTATCGCAGAAAACTTTGAACAAAATCTCGATGACAAAATGAGTTTCATTAGAACAGAGAGGATAGTGTAATAGTTTAAACGCGTCGCTCACAAGCCTGCTGATTGAAAGGCTCGCTCCAATTACTTTGTAATCAGTGTTTTAATTAGTTTGACTAAAATTGACGAATTAATCATTATAAATCTGAAAATGTTTTATAAACTTCGAAGTAAATATTACTTTATTTTTTAACTATACTCTGCTTGCGACCCGCTCCGGTTTTGCACGGGTTTAGTGCTGTTTAACCCTTCCTCTTGAATCTATTAAAAAACTGCATCAAAATCCGTTGCCGTGTTTAAAAGATGTAAGCATAAGTAGAGACAGTCAGCGTGAAGTGACTTTGTTTTATTCTATGTAGTGATTTAGGAATAGTTTGTTTAAACGGCTTATAAATCTCTAGTATTTTGGTTACGATTCTACATATCCTAATCTAATTTCCTTACGTTTGAGACGTATTGTGAGTGGTTTGTACCCATATGGTAAATTTTTTAATTAAATTTTTAGTTCGCATGCCGCGCTACAATTAGTCCTCTTACTTTCAGCGGCCCGGTGCATTTTCATTTAGCTTTAGTTTAATCTTTTTCTAGTATCTATGTTAATTTTTAACTAAAACATGACGAAACTGAGTTACAAAGTAAAGCAAAAATTCTTACTCCATTTTTATATCACAATTTTTACGAAATACGTTGTCTTATTATATTTTTATAATTGTTTTTTTAATTGTATACAATTTGATTAACAGTACATAGCAAAATCTGTACACATAATAAAAAAATCGTTTAAATAAGTGAAATCTTTGTTAGTTTTGACAATGTTTTTTCTAACGGCAGTATGTTAATTAATGCCCGAGGGAAATTTACGCTTCGCTCACCGATGCAAATTTGCAATTTTGCAATTCTATCCAGCGATGAAAGTGGCGCCGGCACCCGACAAACGACCTTGTGTTTTAAACATTTATACACTTGTTACAAATGTCGACATCTTCAAACAAATACAATCATACCTGTATGTTAAAATGTGGAACGTGATCTCTCTAAGATAATAAAAAGATAAGATAATGCTTTAGAAAATTAAAAAAATCAAAACTTTTTATAGCTTCGTTAGTCTTCGTTATATTGGAAAAACTTATACGTAAGAAGTTTAAAATATCAATTGGAAAATTTCCAGTAAATATCTTGTAAATCTGCAAAAAACTACTAAAGATGTTTAGCAGTTATTATATGTTGCGTATTGAATGAGATCATATATGCCAGTAACTAGCAAACTGGCAAGCAAATAGCAAACAGTATTTCATTTAGTGATAGCTACGGGTATGAAAGTCGAGAGAGGCTCGAGAGGCTACGAAGCTTGCTATGTACTGTTTCATGAACTGACATGCAAGCCAATTCAACAGTCTAAAGAAACCAGCGTTTGTTCTGCTAAAGCTAGGTAGTTACTGGTTTTACGGCTCGGTACTGACTTACTACATGAACGTTCGTCGTGTAACATGTTATATTACACCTCGTAACGTCGACTCAATACCTTTATGTATCAAACAAGACATTAGTTACAACTCAATTTCAGTCACACGCAGTTGTAATTTACCGACAAAGTAATCGTGTGGCTTATCGACTGTCAATACGCTTTAAATGTAGCCAATGTTCAGTCGAAATATGTTATTCGTAGCCAAATACACAGTTCGCGTGTGTCACGCATTTA
Organism: Papilio polytes; assembly: GCF_000836215.1. NCBI lineage: Eukaryota > Metazoa > Arthropoda > Insecta > Lepidoptera > Papilionidae > Papilio > Papilio polytes. The sequence continues at coordinate 3,875,119 of NW_013525058.1, read as the reverse complement.
TACGGTTTTTTTTAAAGATATCTTCAATTAATCTAATTCACCTCTTCCGCGTTTATTTTCTTTTTATTTCAACCTTAGCCGATGTGTGAGCTATAATTATTTTGAAATTAATCCATTGCTCGCATGGCGGCGCACCATTTATCACTCCGCGTTCAACGAGCTAAGCATTTCATTTAACTTAAGTTTTATCTTTAACTTGTATCAGCGAATGTAAGATAATATCAGATTTAAGCCTCATACTGATCGCTCTTGATTATACGTTGAATACGTTAGTTATTTTTTTGTAAACAATACAGGCATAATTCTAACTCTTTTAAAACAAAGACCCGACATGCAATTGCTTTAGTTTTAGGAAATTTAAAATATTTTAAACATGCTTTCGGTTCGTATTTTCGTACCTTGACTCTAAATGATTTAATTTAAAGTTATTTTGATTCGTATTACAATTAATTCAACAAAATAAAATTGTTTTGTAAGAATTGTTATATTTATACACATATATCTAAAACGAAGACACATTTCCTTAAATTTGAAACGAAAGAACATCTGGATATATATATTAAGGAAATATTTAAAATAACATTGCAATGCGGAGCGCCGCAGCGGAATGCACATAAGTTACAAAGCTGGCAAGTTAAAATGAACAAGCACAATGAAAGCAAGCACGCGTCGCCGCCGCGATAAACTTCTGATTGAAAAGATACCGCCGTATGGAAGATTTTCATCCGCGAAAACTTATGAAATATTAAACTGATTTGTAAGAACACGGAAACTGAGATCTACTGTTTCGCAATATTTCCGGAAATTCTGATATGTTTAGTAACTTGAAGTTTATTTAACTACAAACTTAGGTTTACCTAGTTCTTACCCTCGCTGACGTGAGTGTAATATCTATATTTTATAACGTTTTCTCTTCAAGTTTTTAATTTTAATAGTAAAATAGTATTTTATTTTAAATATCAAGCTATCAGATGAGATTACAGAATTGCGGATACATTTGTTACAAACATTTTTCTACAACTTTAGAAACGTTTTCTAAGAAATATAATATTTAGAATTCTTTTGTAGAATGCAGAAACGTTAAGAAGCAGGATTTGATATAAGAGCCGGTGCTTTTGGTGCTGTGTGACGTGTGCACCGCGATCGCAGCGCCGCGCTGCGACGGACAAAATGTACAACTTGTTTTGTGTACCTTCAACTTTGGCCGCGTTTCATTGCGTTGTGCGAACATACGGACACAATACCGTCACTTACGTATAAACTTGTTTATCGAAGCGAGAAAAACGGCACAGTAAAATTATGTTCTTTAGTATTATTTAATTTCACAGTTCTTGGGTAAAGTTTTACCTTATCAAAACTTTTATATTTGAATAACTAAATTGTACAAAGATTGTAATAGTCGTTATACAAAAAAGCGAAGCCGTGCCTTAGCATTTAAAACGTACTCCTTTGCGAGAAACAAACGAATGGCGGTCACGTCTACTGCATTAAAAGGTGAGATAATATCTGTCTACAAGTCCTGAAAGCAAGCCAGCCAGCCCCCCCCCCTTCCCCCTCCCCTTTGCCCCCCACACTCTAATTGTTACAATTTATGCGAAGTCACGTAAAAAAACGGCGCTCCTCAAATTATGAGAGTTACATTACGTTTCCTCGCTAAATAGTGTCCCTAGGAATGTGCAATTTAGAATTAAATTCTAGTAAATCGTAAATTTTTCTTTTAGACATATTTATATGTTTATTTATTCTATTTCATTTGCATAAATTTGCTTAGTTACGATCTATAAAAAACTTTGTAACTATAACAATATTCTTGAATTGCAATATGTATTACAAACGAGTATAATAAAAAGTCTTCAAACAAATTGTACATAAAAGGCTACAAGCGGCTGTAAGTCACGACACGTGATATCAAATAAACTTCGTATCAGTGAGTCGGCGTTTTGCGAATATTCCCCGTCGCTCGCTGTCACATTCCGGAACTAATAACCTCACTGAAAAACTATTTATCAATATTGAATACACAGATATATCATCGGTCACTGATTTTGTAGTTTTTTCATGATTTTTCTGTAGTTATTTCATGCACAAATCATGTAATCACTTGCAGCGATAGTAATTTTTGAAGAAAATATCGCTTCGCTTACAAAAAAAACCTAATTTAACCTAACCTAAACATATATGGTAGTATTTCATTAATGATTTCATTGCATAATATAACAATACAGTTAACTTGTCACGGCTATAAATCAGTCTACACAGTGAAATAATGCAAATTGTTTGCTGAAAATCAAATATTTTAATGAGGTTTCACGTGTGACTGGCGATGCCGGAAGTGTTGTACGATGCGCCGGAAGTGACCGGACAGTCGGCGCAACCGGCGTCCGGACTGACCGGCTCGGCTCACGTCCGGACAGCTTAGAATGGCCAGAAACAAGTCGATAAGGGGCTGACATGTGTTCTGTGAACAAACAGTTCCTTTCCTGAATATAGAAAAATTTGATAATTAACTTAATATACTGATATTATTATTCTGTTGTCGATTGTTTCGCAGCCAATTCAACTGTTTAGTTGCACGACTAAAATCGAGTAGTGTGCGCACCTCCATAGAATCAAAGCGAGACTAAACAATTGTGCGATAGTTTAAAAAGGTGTGCGCACTCTAAAAGTAAGTAAATGTAAGTAGAGTGCACGGTACTCCTTCGCTTAAAAGCATAACTTTATAGGTACGTGAATAAATAGAAGGTAAGCTATCGTATTGTTAGATATCGTTTATTTATTATGCTTGCAGCTGTGAGACGCATTGCATATTAATGTAATGTAACTTTCTCTCTATTATTCAGGACCAATGGAAACTATTGTTGTTTTCCTTTGTTTTCTTTAAAGGCATACATGAAATCTAACGTTCTAATCGGAAACATTTGAATATTTCTACTATTGTCAAACTTAATAACGTCATGGAACAGTGATGTTTACACGGCTATGTATAAATTCAATGAATCGCGTTAATCATGTAACGTGTATCGCAGTCGCAGTGGAGCTGATCAATTGTGGAGGCGCCATTCAATGAACACTATTGTGTGCGACCTTGTTTGTTCCTTCTCGAGCCGCTTTCTTTGTTCCAACGTGTAATTGCGTCTCGATGACTTCGCTAAATCTCATTCCTTACCCCGTCTCCTCCTTCCCCGCCACCCTCAAAGCGATAGGCCTTCATGTCTATTTGCAAATAAACTGGATTGATTACTCGCTTCATTATTTTACATTACGTATCGAGCGCACAATGAATGTGTCTAAATCTCAATCCAGTTATATTCTC
>NW_013525058.1:3865687-3871785 GCF_000836215.1 Papilio polytes | reverse complement strand
GACGATAACGCGGCGGCTAAGCCTTGCGAATTTAAAAAGGGAGGTGATATTTTACTTTTAATATGCTACGGCCGCAACACTTGACCGTCCCTTTATTTATAAGGGCTTATTATTTATAACCCGAGTGCGCCTGCTGTAATCTCGGCCCTCCGCCCTCCGTGCACCGAATATGTAATTGCTAAGTCCGTTGACAGCCGCGTGACCCCGCGCCATCTCTCGTCTAACACAATACGTCCCATTCCCAGGCTCCTTACCCTGTCCCATGTCCATCATCAATATCGATATATGCAAAGTTCATCACAAATGTAACAACGCCTTTTTTGTCATACAGTTAATTAAAAAACAAATGAATTTTGATTTTACCTTTACGAAATATGATAAAATACCCGACTTTCCTAGAATATAAAATGAAATAAAGTTTTCATTCATGTTTTTTTTTCGTAGAAACTCATGATAAAATTTCTATTTTTCTGATTACTCAAGTTACCGCGGTCTAACGGCTTGTTTCGCCGGGCGGCAGACGAACATTTTTGTTAATTATAAAGTTTCATGTCTTAACTGTTAAATAGATATAACATATAACATTTACAATGCTACGTGTACGATAAGAGAAGAAAAATAAGGGGTTATTTGCATATCGTGGGAGCGTTACGACCCGCGCCGCGTCGGGCCGAGCTGGCCCGAGCCGGGGGCGACCGCGCGAGTCCTTTTTAAATATAATCTAGGATCACAATAAAAATGTAGATTGAACCCTATTCGGGGGTTTACTCACAAAATGTTTGAAGAGGAAGTGATGTCATTTATAAAATACTCGCCTTATTATATCTCTGTTCGAAAATTTAAGATACTATGCGTAATTTAAATCGTTTAATGTTACAATAATAATATTGTTAAAGATATTTAGAGTGTACGTTTAGATATCAGATGGTATGTGTTATAAGCAATCGTAGCTCTCGTTAGGTCAAAAGAGGTAGGCAGACCAAGTAACATGTAGTACGTAAATGCACACGTACGAACCCAAAAAATGTAATTAGCATGTCATAACCAAATACTCGTATAAATAAAGAGTGAAGGCAAATTAATTGTATGTCGGACTTCCATATACTTATTTCGCGATAATGACTTGTTATTAACTAGGTTTTATTATCCTCCAGGTATAGATATACAAGTAAACTAATAAAATATTGCAATTTTCATCACTTCACATTTAATTGTTTTTCGATAACATTTTCTAATTAATTGGTACGTTTTACTCAGAGTTTTGATATCGAGCAGTTTCAGTAGAAAATTACATTATATACGAGGATATATGTATTTCTACTGGGTTACAATTTAAAAACATACATTTCAAATACTTAGAAAGTACGTAACTATTTTCCTTTCCCATAACAATTTGAGATAATATACTGATATTGCGTTAAAAGGTTGCACAAGGCGACAGTTACGAGGTCCGCTCGTTAGCATGCCGCTGCCGCCCCTCACACGTTCCTAGATAATTAAATTACACTTTATACCTGCGCCGCTCTACCTAATTATAATAAATAGAAAAATTATTAACCTCTGTCAGCTACCGGAGCAAATCATAATTTGAGTAGCGCTGAGTATCGTACAAAAGTACTCGGAATTTTGACCAACGCGTAAACTTACAAGTTAAAATAGATTAAAGTTGCTGTGTTTTTGCTGGGATTAATTTTTTTCTTATCTGTTCTCGCTATCTATTTAATATTTACTACTCAAATAAAAAAACACATGATTTATTTTTCTATGGAACGTAAGGTGGTAAACCGTCACAAAAAATGCCAGCGGCTGCGACACCAAAGGCGATAAACAAATGCAAATCTTTGCATGCTCTGCCAACCCATTCTATCCAGATTAATCGTGATGATATTTATCCTTGCTCCTTTGTTTTTCCCGTTTGCACTTCGCTATTCTTCTTACGCGTCGCAAATACCCTGCCCTGGAATGACACCCTAATATTTTATGTCGGCGCAGGCAACGGGGTGTGCGGGAGAGGCGCGGCGGGGCGAGGAGGGCGCTAATGAGGCCGTTTATAAAGAGGGAAAACATCACTAGCATAGGTTTCGCGTAAAACGCCTAGAATTGTTTCTTCTAAGGCTGTTAACACATTTTATTTGAGCAAGAGTTCATAACAATTAAGACGATCCTCAGAGATCCACTGACCCTGAAAATGTTAAATAGTTTCCTTATGCAACTATCTTATTTGATCGCCTTGTTTTGAATATAGGGTCGATCAATAGAAATTAAAGAAAACACTCGTAGTAGCACAGGACAGTTGGACTCGGACGACACACGCTAACAGTCACACGTCAGCAGTTAACTCGCAAATGTACCAACTAACTAATCTAATCTTGCTTAATATTGCCGCTAGGCTACCAAAGGCGCCAAAAGGTGAAATGTTATCAAATTTAGTTACATTTATAATATAATACATTTATACAAGACTTTACTTTATTAATTCATAACTTTGAGCGGTTAATATTGTTGATCAAAGTTAAAACACTTTAAGTTACACGTTGCTTTAATTCTATAAACTATCTGTCTGCCCGACGCCCTGGGCTCCGCGCCCCCTGTACCCCGCCCCCCGCGCCCTTCGCCCCACGCCCCACGCCCCGCATCTATGTTACCAATAAATGATATTCTATTTGATTTATTCCCGTCGCAGATAAAGCTGCAGTCGTGTCGATGAACTGCAAATAAATGTTTGACGCGATTTCTTTGCAACTGAACTGATAGCATTGAACTGCGCTCCTTGCATAGCATTGTAGTGTGCACTTTTTACGTCTATGTGACTACATATATGTGTACTCGTCTACATGTTAAAGAATATGTAATGCAATTAAAATACGAAAGAAATGAAAACTTTATTCTCAAGACGTACATTTTATTTCGCACAAAGAAAAACTTAATATTTTAAAATACACAACTATGGTAAAAAAAGTGATTGTTTTGTAGTTAATTTGAACTGTAAAAATAACAAAATGATCAAGTTTAAGTTTAAGACCAGTTCTGAGTTAAATAGTTTCAATAAAAATATTTAACGTCACTTTATAATTGGATGCTGCGTTCGCCTTCATTTCGAGAGCAATAACGATAATAATAAAAACTAAAGGTTTAATGCCGTTTGCCGCGCAAACTGTCTGGATAAAGTCCTCTTCAAACAGACCTCTCATTTACTATTATTGCCCTTTACATTATTGTCTATTGTAAAAAACTTCAACCAATAAAATTAGCTCGATTTATTTGTAACTCTGTGATTGTGTTTTGTTATTGCTACGTTATTCTAAGAACATTTATAGAATTCACGTCTTCAAAGGTTTCAAGTCTTATAAATGGTTTTTTATTTCTTTTGTGTGATTTCACGCTAACCATTAATTTGCAGCTACTTCAAAAACTGTCGTAGGCAGTCGTAGACTGGCGTAGACTCGGAATTTGTTAATATGAAGCGTGCAAAAACGTTTGGTGTTTGTCTTCTGAAACACCCGGTGGTTCTTGTCTTAGTTTGATTAAAAGCAAAATACTGACAAAAGCGTTAAACAACGCACGCTGTACTCTATCAAATTTATTCGGCAAAACGTAAAACATGACAATTACAATGATTATATCCCACATTAGATACCAGATAGTTACAGTAAACAAAGTCTAGACCTCCATAAGAGCTGGCGTCTCCCATTGCGTGTCATAAAAGATATGCTAGTCTGCCGTGACCTGGAAATCATTCGAGCTTAGAAAGTAGTTTCCCTGTCATCAGCAGGCTGCACTCCCCTCACCTGCCCCTCGCCGTCTCACTCCTCCTAGCTGAATGGTTTAATTCTCAGTGTTGGCGCTCCCGTGGCGCCCTCATTGTTTGCGTATCGCTCATTATCCGGCGAGCGGCAAGTGACTGGTGCCAAGTAAGGCAGCGCTGGTTGCCGTGCGTGCCCTCGCATTAAACATTCAATATTCTTTCTGCAATCGCACACGTAATCATTGTGTAAGAAACGCTCCCTGGGAAATGTTACAATGCGAGATATTTTTAATTAAAAATTGTGAGATATTTTATTTCAGTTATGTTTTTTTATTCCAAATACATTGAAAGTTTAGATCACCAGTGTATTTTTAGAAAGAAATATGTTCACAAAATTCTAGTAAGTTCATCCATGCTTGATGAATTTAATTGTATAAGTGATAAGATGAACAAGTACGTTTGTTCCACATCAGTTTGCGAGTGGCGCAGGAATGTTCACAGTAGATACATTTGTAACATATCTGCATTTAAAGTAATAACCGCAATGAACAGTGTAGCCGTGTTGCATTGCGTGGCGCGCCGCGATTTGTTTTCACATTTCCACACCCGCACCGCATTTACATTTTATTTACACGCTTAGTGTTATATTTATAAAACCACAAACCAAATATAAAAAAGTTACAAATGATCCTAATAGAGAACGATTGAAAATTTTAATCAAGCTACTTTCTTTAATTAAATATTATTTAGTGTAATATTCTTAGTCTGGATTTTCCTACATTAAATAAATATTCGAAATTCCTATGGGCCTTTATTAACAGCTCTTGTTATTAACACAATATTTTAACTGCTAATGAGGTCTGCGTATCGACACGCTTCCAATAAATATGCATTGTACTCGTATTGTATTGAAAAGCTGTATTACAACGATATAAATTGTACGTGGAGTCATTTTAGTTTTAAAACTAACACATTTATGTACCGTTTAGTAAACACTCACAACATTAGAGAAATTAGAAAGACAAATAATAAGTAAAATCTATTTAAAAGAACAAAGAAATTTCAAAAGGTTAGAAGAAAAACTGTCTTCTGACAGACAAAGTTGGAATTTATAAAACACTATTAAATTATTTAGATTAATTAAAACCTCACAAATGAATCAATACAACATTGTAAACCAACTATTTTATCTGCCAGCAAACCACAGTGAGGTAAAGGTGCAACGCTTCTCGCTACATTGTTCCCTTCAAACCACATCGATGCGAAATGTTGCAAGTTAATTTGTAAGTTTAAGCTCTAAACTTACTTAACTGGAGAACTGAATGTATGCGATGTTCTGGAACTTTCAAGTTTTAATTGGACATTTTGACTTCAAACTTTTCTCTTATTAAAGAAATTCTGAAAAAGATCTAGTAATTACGTGTAATATGTTATAACCATTCTTCGACATCTTGCAGTGACAAAGAATCAATAGGCTACTCTGAAATTGTACCCATTTAGTCCGTGAAATACTATCGATTAGAGACAGCTAGGGAATCTATTGCCGTTGCCGGAAACTAGAATGACAGCTAACAGTCTACAAAATAACGCTATTAATAGTTACCACTAACTGTAGCTTCCAATATACTTCATATGTACATAACATCAAATCAAATAATAGGGAGTGAGTTAGTTCAATAAAAGTTAATAATTCATACATTTCGATGTCATTAAATAGACTCTGTAAATGATTTGCAAATAAACAGCTGCGAATTGAAGCCAGAAATTGATGTGATTAGCGGCAAGAGGGGCGGCGGGGGCGGGGCTCAATCACATTATTTCATTTTGGCTTTTGGTCCAGCTCCAACCTCATCCGGTCGTAATCCCACATTGATGAATTTAAAAGCGAACCATGTCATACAACCTCGATAATCCTGCAAACTACATTATTTGCCCTGTTTCCATCATTGCCAGAAAATTTATGAAACCACCTAAATATAATTATAAACCTATTAAACTATTGTATACTGTATATTGACAATAACATAAAATTAATTACAAATGTTCTAACACCCCCCGCCTACGAGTACGTGTTTCGTCTCGAAGTTAAAAGTACACAAATGTGTTGGCAATTTGTTGCGCTTACAATACTTTTTATGTTTGCTCCGAACGTGTTTGACCCTCCCTTACCCTCACCTCTCCTTCCTACCCGCATGATCCATGAAAATATATTAGTCTCCTGAACGATTTTTTTTCACGTATTGAATTATTAGCAGAAAATATCTCATTTAGGCAGCAGAAAGGCATATCAAAAGTATGGTGACATGGAGATGTAATTTCGATCTATTATAAGGACAATTTTCAAAATACAAAG